>NW_004797699.1:380402-381881 GCF_000002075.1 Aplysia californica
AAAAAAAGAAAAAAAAAAAAGAACTTCATGATCATGATAGTGCTTGATAACATAAATAGACTAATTCAAAGATTTCTACTCTGAAAACTGTAAGTTCGAAAACACCCCTTCAGTGCTGATGGTTGAGGGGTATGTACCGCTGATACGTCATATTTCTTTTCTTTCCCTTCCTTTCTGTTGTTTCTCTCTGCTTGTCTTCCCTTTCCCCCTTTGCCTGTCTTTCTTTTCCCCTGTACAACAAAGTAACCATTCATCTGTCCATGTTCGTTATACGGTGTTCCCATTGGGGGATCGGGTCGGCTCGGGGCGGTTTGCTAGCCAGATTGAGGGTGCTAAGCGGCTATGGTGGCACAAGCCGATGCGCTTTTCCCTTTCGTCAACCCGCAGCCACCTCCCGAATCGCCAGCCACCCCCCTACCTTTGACATGGGTCAAACTTCCATCTATTTATAGGTAGTAGGTAGTTACCGGAACATGTATAGGTGAAGTGATGTGCCTTGATAGTCGAAGCAGACTTTGTGCTGCTGAAGCTAGAGAGGTGAGCAGAGCAAGTCTGATTCCCTGTAAGGACTTCTCTGTTGACATCCACCCCTTGGCGCTCACATAACTTTATGCAGTTGCGAGTGCCGTAAAACCTCTACTAAAACTTTAAAAAACCCTAAAGCCTTCCCCGTCTGTCCTGTGGGATTTTGTATCCCCCTCTCAACCCAAGCCGGCCCTGGCCCTTGACAGGCATGGTTGAAGCAGCCCGCTTAATTATGTCGATGGGGGCGTTAAACATAAACATCTGCAAGTACATCTACGATTTTCATGTACTGCTCCCCGCCATATCTAGTGAATTTGCCCTTCTAACATGGCAACTGATGAGACCTCCGATCTCAGGCGAACCTTTAGCGTTCTTTTAAAGTCAAAGTTAATAACTCTTCTTAGTATACGGCACGCCAGTTCAGCTGGCTCACAGCATTACTCGGTTGTTTACAGTCATTAAAAAATCTACCAAACCGTAACAAATTCATACTATTACATAATCAAACTATGTTTACTGCTTGGGTCATTCATTTCTTCTCAGCTTGGTGTGCATTTTTATGCAAAAGGGTTAAATAGGAGCTGAGTCAAAGGAAAGTTTGTGAGGCAGAAAAACTTGGGTGGTAAAATTGGCCGCGTACAAAAGTGAAATAGCCTTCCGTGTAGACGACTGCGAGTTAATGGTCGGGTCGACACCGGGTTTTTGTCTAGGGCACAGTTTGCAGAGACCGTGGGAACAGCTGTGCAAAAGGACAACATTGATGTAGTGTACTATGCACTGTAGTTCTGACACTTACCATCCTAACACAGCTATTGTTTTTTTGGTGTGCTTACTACTAATGCCGATGTGTTATAGTTACGGTTGTTGCGCTGCTCCTCTTTTATGGGTTGGTTGCTTGTGTATGTGTGTGGTTGGGGGAGTGTGTGTGTGTGTGTGTGTGTGTGTGTGTGTGTG
>NW_004797699.1:383202-446740 GCF_000002075.1 Aplysia californica
GTTAGGCTCCACGTTTTGCTCTATCTTGCCTTGGGTTCTTATACTCAACCCTATGACCGGCGTCTCCAGTGTAATGGTTAGGCTCCACGTTTTGCTCTATCTTGCCTTGGGTTCTTATACTCAACCCTATGACCGGCGTCTCCAGTGTAATGGTTAGGCTCCACGTTTTGCTCTATCTTGCCTTGGGTTCTTATACTCATCCCTATGACCGGCGTCTCCAGTGTAATGGTTAGGCTCCACGTCCCTGCACACGGGAGACGTTTGTGGGTGGTTGGTGGGTGCTCTGGTATGGTTTGTTCCGACCTTCCTATCAAACGTTTATCACCCTTATTTGCCCTTCTTTTCTAGGCATGTCAGGGTCCATATGTCGCTCTCTTGTAACGCCTCTAATCTTCGGCATATACTTGACCCAATAAGTGAGTTGCAAGTGCCGTAGAAGTGACTAAAATCAAGGAGACGTGAGCTTGATTCCTGCTTAGGGCGTTATTTTATCTTGCGTTTCCGTCTTTCTGCTGGGATGTTGTGTCCCCTTCAGAACGGGTTGCGGGTGGCTGCAGGGCGCCACTGATAGGTCATACTTCTTCACTTTCCCTCTGTTGTTTCTGTGTCTTACTTTTTCCCCCAGCACTAAGTGACCATTGTGGTGTCGATGTACTTCTGTTGACTCAAAAAAAAAATCAAAACGGTTGACCTTCTCTGGCAGCCCGCTTCTTAAATGGGTTAGATGGTTTCAATGGAGTCGTATAACGTTCACAGGATACTAGATTGTATCTGCCCAGTGCCTAGTTCAGAATTTGACGTAAAAGATTTTGCGTTTCACATGATGTCAAGCTTTTTCGAAAGCAATTCCGTGAGTATCTTGATAACGGCTCCGAATAACCTTACGGTTTTGATAGAGCAGATAGAACATTATTTTGGTTTCTAACCTCTTGGTTATAGTAACTCAAAATAGCCAAAAATGCCAGGCAGAACTGTAATTCTAAGGTAGCGACTGGGCGTCCCCCATTCGGAACTTATTTGATCTACTACGCACATTCGGGGTCTCCACTCATCGTGAGGCCTCATTTTGGGTCGCTGTGACGTCATGCAAGAAAGGCTATAGTTTTCATTTCGCATCATAATGTTAATTTTATAAGAAGGAAGGATGGAAGTGGGGTTTTGTCTGTTTATGGTCAAACCAATGTCAGCAGGTGGTTGGTGGGTGCTCTGGTTTGATTTGCTCCTTCTTTCCTATCAAACATCTATCGTCCTTATCTCTCTTCCTCCTTTTTTGTGTACTATGTTACTCTCTTGTAACACATCTATTCTTCGGCACTTATATGACCTTATTGTGTTGCAAGTGCCGTAAAACTCTTACTAAAACAAACTTTAATCGTCGACACTTATTATTGACCTTATTGTGTTGCAAGTTCCGTAAAACTAACCAAAACTAAAAAAACCGATGTCGTGTATGCTCCGCAGATTTCGTGCAGATATAGTGAACATAATATTGTTGTGTATAACATAATGGCAACCCTTTCTTCGAGAGTGTGTGACTGCTTTTGCGTTATGAATATATGCGTGTGTGAATAATCTTTTGTGAAACATCTGGTTCTGGTTGCTATTTGAACATAATATTATGCTTGTTAGTGCAAGCTGAATGCGGTACTCGTAAGTATTATGGTTACCAATTAAATTGTGTAAGTTTTCTTTCTTTCTTTCTCTTTCTTTCTTTTTCTTTCTTTCTTTCTTTCTTTCTTTCTTTCTTTCTTTCTTTCTTTCTTTCTTTCTTATGTGCTTTCTTTCGTGCTTTCTTGCACTTTCGTGCTTTCTTTCTTTTGTGCTTTCTTTCTTTCTTTAATTATTTCTTTCATTCTTTCTTTCATCATTTTTTAAAATCTCGTGAGTTTTTCTCTTATAATTTGTGGACAGTGAGAGAATACTGAGCTTTATCCCTCTTGCCCAAGCTTCAATCCTTCGCTTTAAATGCCTTTGTACTTTCCCATTTCCTTACACCAGATTTTCATAAACGTTATTTTATCGCGTTTTGCTTTTTTGATCCCGAGAAATAAACGCATTTCTCTATTTATTAGGTTCACATATATTGATAATTATCATTATCAAATTTTAATAATACTAAATTAGTTGATTAAAGTTCTTTTTCATTACTTTTTTAAACGACATGTTCTTAAAAGTAAGTTATCTTGCCACCCCCCCCCTCCCCCTCCCTCTCCCCGCGGGTGGTTGGAGTCACTCTTGCAGACTCTGCTTCTTTCTCCCCCTTTTTGAGGTTTCTGTCTGTGTGTCTTGTTTTCCCCTTCCCCGAAATGATCATTATAGTATTGATATACATCTTTTTACAGCAAGGTTTTCTTTCCATAATATCGTCTCGTTATTTCTTACGTTTTTGCCGGTCACGTTCGGACCGTTTAGGACAAGGGATCCAAAAATAAATCTTTTGTTTCGGTATCCTCGGTTAAGGGGGTACAAAGCGGGCCACTTTCTACACAGGCTTGCCTTGAGGCACACCTGAATACATGTACAATGTATATGACATGGACCCGGTCTGTACATGACCTGTACACGACCTGCACGTGCCCCGTTCTCGCCGAGCACCGTTTGCACAGCCCGGATCCAGGTCAAAGAGTTGTCCTGTGCCTGTGAGGGTTCTAACTCTCTGCCTGTACCTGTGCCTGGCCTGAACACCGCCCGCTTGAATTCTGTCACCGCCTGAAAATTTGGCGAGGCCGTCGCAGGCCGATGTTGTGTGTACGCGCATATTATTCTCAACTTGCCCTGAGCTCAGGTCAAGCGTTCCGCGTGTCACCCGTCGCCTTTATCTACTAAGAGTAAACCATAACGTCACGGACAAGAGACCGCATTATTCTCTAGTTTATTGAAATTTGCGGGAGCTATGAATGTCTCTGGAAAAGGAAATCTTAAGGGCTACAATTACAAAATCGTGAAGGGTTAGGCCTATGAAAAACGGGTCTATTTTTGGTGGGTGCTCTGGTGTGGTTTGCTCCTTCTTGCCTATCAAACATCTGTCGCACTTATCTATCCTCCTTGTTCTTTTGTGTTTGTTACTCCCATGTGCCACCTCTAATCTTCGGCACTTATATGACCTAATTGTGTTGCAAGTGCTGTAAAATGATTACTAAAACAAAAACAAATACTTGGAGCTTCTTTTGCTGATCTTAGAAAGCATACTTCGCTTTTTTCAAGTTCTTTCGGGACACTTTCATGTGTTCTTTTAACGTGTCCATTTGAATTGAATCCTTCTACTGTAAGACCATTTTCATGCTGCTTGGATTCTGTTATTGTCTTCCGTATTGTTCATGCCTCAGTCCCATACACGGAACTGTTGGCCATGTCAGACTTTCCGAAATTCTAACTTTATGTACTCTGGGTACTCCGCCGTATTTCCAGTTCCATAGGTTGTTTAGTTTTACCATCTATTGTTTTGCTATGCCTTTTCGTACAGACTTATTGCATGCTCCGTCCACTGTTTCCATTGGACCTAAGTATTTGAAGTCTGTTATATTATTTTCCAGCTCTACTCCTTTTTTCTTATCAGTTAATGGCTTTGACTTCGTATTACTGTAAAGTGCATGACTTCAGTATTTTTAGCGTACAATTTCATCCCTTCGTTATTGCCTGCAGCATCGACTCTACGTAAGATCCTTCTTCTCATGCTCACGATGTTGTCACCGCCAGTAGGCCAACGGTTGTGTTGTCGGCTTACCGTAGATTAGCGATGCCCCCGCCTCCATTTTGGACACCCCATGTAATCTTTGATTCTCTTATGATCTGATCTCCATAAATGTTGAAAAGATGGGGTTAGAGGATACAGCCTTGTCCAAGTCCTTTTTTTAAAAAAAAGGAAGAATTTATGTTCTGAAGAATATTTTTGTATAATTTTATTCGTATTTGTCCATAGTTTATCATGCGTTGGGCTTTGGCATGGTGCGGGAGTGAACACTTTTCCCCACAGTGTAAATGTCCTGGGTTTGATCCCTGAAGTCCTCCAAAGGATTAGTCTTCATATAACATCTGATATAGAAACCGTTGTCTTTGCTGCAGAGGTTAGCACTGTGCCATAGCAGGCAAAAGACGTGAGTTTGATTCCCACACAAGGAGTTTTTAAAATAAATTTTAAATCCAGTATCTTTGCCTGTCTGCTGGGAAGTTGTATCTCTCTCAGCCGGGTTTGGCCCTGATAGGCAAGGTTGAAGCATCCTGCCTCCTAAATGATCTAAATATGTTGCTTGGAGTGCAATACATCTACAGTTATAATATCACAGTCTGATATGTGCTCAGTTTGGTCACAGTTGGATGACTCAAAGGAGATATCACCTCTCCAGTATCGGAACAGGGCTGAAAAAGGGGGTAGGCTAGTAACATTTTCTCAAAATAAGTAGTTTGTTGTTCTTAGTCAGTAGTTTGAGGGTGCTAATGGTAGGTCTATTTCTTCTCTTGCCCAGTTGTTTCTGGCCATCTCACTGTTTTCTGCACTAAACGACATTATGTTGCATGCTTCTCTTTGCTTAAACTATATTTGCAGATGGGAAGCACAATGTAGGTGCTGTGTCTTTCCAATAAAAAAAGCAGGCTTGGAATACTTTCAAAACTAAATGTTTTTAATCTGATGTAGATTCACAACATTTTTTTTCTTTTATCTATTCCCACCCAACACCACCACCTTTTTTTACCCCAAACCTCTCTCCCCTGGAATCTTGAATGTTCTACAAAAGAAACGGAACTTGTTCTTCAAAGACGGCACGCGGCGCATTGACTTTATCCTTTCTTGGAGCACGGAGGTCACCAAGAAGTCTGCACAGGCCATCCAGGCTCGGAAGATCTTTGAGGAGAACCTGCAGAAGGAGGGCTTGCAGCTGGAGTATGACCTGGTCAGTGTATAAAGTGTTCGTCCATCAGCTGTTCTGATGTACTAAGCCCAGAATTTTGAAAAAAAATTAATTAAAAATAGCAGTTTCTTTTTCTTTGGTATTGGTTGCATGTGCCCAAGAAATATTTTGTGGAAATTTAAATTGTAAATGTTTAAGAAAAACAAGGGAAAAATACACAGTGTTGGTGCATTTGTTGAAAGAATGAAAAGTTTTTTCCTCTCTTCTAAAGAGTTTGCTTTTGGGGCCTAGTATATTTGAACAGCTTGCTGACATTTTGCTTCATGGTTGGTGGCTCCCACTCGCCCAATGGACGCACTGTCGATTTAGTTGATATCATGTTGGGTCATGGTGTGGATGGCCCTGGTTCGAATCCCAGACAGGACATTTTTAAAGAAATGGTTGTAGGGGGGGGGGAGTTTCCAAGGCTCTCTGCTGTCTGCTTGGATTGATCCCATGGGTGAAGAAAGGATGTTGAATTCGGCCGTCACACCTTAAAAATATAGCCGTATGGTTTTGGAAGGGGCATTGAGCTTAGATGAAATGACGTCTGTGGTATGTGGCATTAAGTGCTGCTGCATCACATGCAGAAGACATGAGTTCACTGCCCATGTGGGGAGATTTTTATGGAGTATATCGGTCTATTCTGCTTGGACATTGTAATCCTCTCAGCCTGGATTGGCTGTGACTGGCAGGGAAAACAGCTTGCCTCCTAAAGGACTGAAGTTGTGTTGAAAAAAAAATCCAGACATTTACCAATTAACCTCACCCACTTGTACGTCTATAGAAATATTGTGTGAAGCAGGAAGCAAAGTACAAAAATTAGCAACAGAAGATAATATGAGTGTATTTAAAAGTATGTACAAATGAACATTCATCTATGTAACTGTTATTTCACCAAGATGAATGAAACACAATGTTCATCGGAGCAAAAGTATGAATCCAAAGGTGAGTGTTTTACCTGTTATATCGGTGATTTTTAAATTACCTGTCCCGTGTTTCACCTTTAAGTATATGTAAGCTTAGGCATAGGGGCTTTGGTTTAACACCACCAAGTGCTATAGAACCTGTGTAGCGTTGAGGGTTGTTTTTTTTTAATGTGTAATTTAGAGGCAATGCTTGACTCTGCCTTGCATGTGTATATTTTTTGGGCCTATTTCATAGGGCACTGTAGTAAAAAAAAAAAAAATTAAAAAAAAAAGAGGGAAGGATAAAGAAATATAGAGAAATCAATACAGTGTACTTTGTGAAATTTTTGTTCATCTTTAATTTTGTTTTTTACAGAGTGGGAAGGAAACTCAGTTTGTCAAAGTACATGCGCCTTTTGAGGTCCTGAGGAGGTATGCCGACATTCTAAAGATGAGGATGCCTATGAAAGAGGTAGGCCAAACAGATTGTTGTTATGTGTCTCTTATGCTCCCTTTAGTTGTGAAGTGGAAAAATTTTAATGAATAGAGATACCTTTGAGTGTTCTTTTTAGTCTGTTTTCATTCCTGAGTGTAGCCTGTCTTGTGATATATCGTAGTAAAGTTTGCATTACAGTCTCTGTGTGTTAAGATGTTGTGTGACGTTTTACATCGTCGTGTGTTGGGTGGAAAGTAGGTACAGTGTTTTATTCAATGCCTTTATGAGAATGCAAATAGACAGTACGCCAAAGATGGTTTACACTTCTTTGCTTTGTTTCTATCATTGTGTTTTCTCCTTTTTTTGGGGTACTTGAGTGTTTTTTTGTGGTGATGTGAGTCAGTTGTAGTTTATTGTCTAAGTCTTGTCTTTTGTTGAAGATTTTGAAGGTATTTTCTGTTAATGAGTGAAAATATGTTTGTTCTTTTGTTTGATGGGTGGTTAGTAGGCTTTGTCTTCAGGAGGGTATTTAGTAAAACTTATTTTCTTTGCCCTGTTTAAACTGGGATAAAACCCGGATCTGTGAGACTTTATAGACTTTGAAGGAACTGTAGAAAGAACACTTTATAGTCTGAATGGAATGTAAATGCATGGTTTTTAAGGATGTTAGAAGGCTCAGTAGCTTATGAAATGGCTTGTAGTAAGTTTGACTTAGTCTGGCATTAGATTCTGTGGGTGGTTTGGCTTCTGGTACGAGTAAGATCTAGTAACCCTGTTGTTAGAATGTGGGTGGTAGACGACTGTTTTTGCTCATGGGGTCTACTCATCTTATTGTCGTATATCTAAATTGACACAGACGGAAGGACAATAATTTGTCTGAGATTCAGTTCCAAGGGCTTGTCACAGAGCCTGCGAATGTCAGTGCCCGTTTCCTTCAACTGCTGAACGTTTGCTGTATATTTGTAGAAAGATAGTCACAGTTGAACGCATTCAATTCTTTCCAGTCAAATTCTTCTTGGTTTTCGGAATAAAAAAACAGATGATTTGGAACTATGCATCAACTTTTGTCATATTTGTGATGCATTGAAACAAGTCCTTTCTTGAAACTTGAACAATTTATTTTAATTGAAAATACTTTTGGTGACTATAAGGAATCTGTGTCATTCTCAACAGAGTTAATTCTGACCTGCATAGTTACCTTGGCATTTCAAGCTTTGTTGCTTCTTTTTGTGATAGATACCTGGTTATGGGTTAATCGTTATCCCCTTAAGGAGTGTTACATATTGGTTATTGGTTGGGGAAATTGAGCTAACCCTTTGAATTTTTTTGTTGATTTTTTTGCTTTATAATGTAGTGGAGCAGTGGATATGGTGTTTTTGAATTGCTTCCTCCTCTCAAAGAACGGTGACTATTAACCTTTCTATTTGAAGTAGTTTTGTTCTATTTTTGCATGGTGTTATGTTTAGTTTGACCCTGAAAACAAGTTGAGTTGGAGTTTGAACTGTCTTATGACTCTCTATCCATACACTGACTTCAGTGTACATGTTCTTGCTCTTTTACCACTCGCACTTTTCAATTGAAGCCTATTTTTCTTTTTTATGTTTGCTGCTGCTGAATGTTTATGGTTTTTTGTTTTCAGGATTTGCACAGTATGGGCCTGGAGTCAAGGGGGTTCTCTCTGCAGCTTAGAAATAGAAAGTTTAAGTGATAGCTTGAAGTTTTCTGGCCATGGTAACTGACAAATGTCTTTGGGGTGTAATGGTTAAACTCTTCTCTTGTTTCCTGCGAAAAGACACTAGTTTGATTCTTGATTCCTGTGTGGGGAAGTGATTGTAGTGAGTATCTCTTGTCTTTCTGCAGGGATGTTGTGTCTGTCTCCGCCTGAGTTAGGTTTGGGTGTGGCAGGCAGTGTCAGAGTAGCCTGCCTATTTGATGACTTATGTTGTGTCAGTGGTGACTTAAAACATCCACCATCAATCATCCTGTCTGACGAAAGACTCGCTTGACGTCATGATAGCTTCCTTGGCGGACCTGTTCATTCCAGTTCATCTTCTGAGTCCCCAGGAAAGCACGCAATATTGCAGTCTGTTATGCACTCCGACATTATTATAACTCTCGTATGCCCATCCCTGCCGAATGCTCAGGCACCCATTTTGTACTGGTTGAACTGAGAAGATTAAAATAAAGTACCGTTCCTTAGGTACAACCTCTTTTCTACTTTTGGTTGGTTGTGCTCTAAGACAAGTACCCCAATTAACTCCTTCCCTTCAGATCAGAATGGGAATAAAATTCACAACAGGTTTTATGATTACAAGTATAGATATTGATCCGTAGACTTAAAAGTACTTTTATGTGATGCAGATGGAACCTTTTTGACCCCGGGCCTGTCCCTAGGAGCGCTGAAATGCTCTCCTCTCACCCATTCATGTGTTTATTTTGCTCCTCTCATTCCCATCATGTTTGCCCCATGATTCATTCTTCGCTGGCGTGTTTGGCTTGGCCGTTCGTGACTGGCTTCTGATTGACGCTACCCCGCCCTCTCATTCACTCTCTGCTCATCCCTGTTTGCCTGGCGGCGGTTTGATTGGCTGACACGATGTGACGCTGCAGTCAATTGCGGAACAGCACATTAAAGATCGTTTCTCTGACTGGGAGGTTAGCACCTTTTTTGTTAGTTAGTTTTCTTTTTTACCCACAGCTCACGCTGCTTTCTCTCTCTGACTGTCCAGGCTGACTGTGCTGTCTTGTGCTTTCAAGTACTTGTGTCTCTGCGCTTACTGTGCACCAAAGTAATGACTTGACTTAGTTTAAATATTCTCTAGTAACAGATGTGTATATTGCTGATTTTCAGTTGCGAATGAAGCTTTGGTGGTTTGCTTCATTTTGTTTTTATTTTTTAAAACTGTTATAAACTTTAGCCACCTGTATTTGTAAAGACTTTTTAAGTCTGGTTAACTTTATTTTTTGGACTTTTTTTTTGGTGTCTAGTTAAGCAAAATCTAGCTCTTTAAACTTTTTTTTTCCTATACTTTTTAATTGATTCTTATATCAAAGGGAAAGGAAAGCTCAAAGCGTTATTTCTTTTTCTTTTTTCCACATCATTGTAGAACTGCAAGAATGTTACGGAGCTTTGCTGGGCTTTCTTCCTATGTTCTCTGTCTTTTGTTTTGCTCTTTCTCTATCTGTCCTCTTCTCTCCATCTCTGTGTCCCCACCTCCCAACCGGTCCCCCTCCACACATGTGCATGCATGTAAACACACACCCTCACACACACCCACGCACGCACGCGCATACTCGCGCGCACACACACACACACACACACACACACACACACACACACACACACACACGGAATCTTGTTGATGCACTTAAACACACAGACAAACACGTACACTAATAAATGCAACTCATGCTCAACTACTCACACAGTAACACGCACACATGCACACTCTCACACACACACACACACAAACAAACACACACACACACACACATATATATATACAAGCATACACACACGCGCGCGCACACACACAAACACACACACACACACACACACACACATGTATACAAGCACACACACACACACACACACACACACACACACACACACACACACACACACACACACACTCACACACACACACACACACACACACACACAGACACACACACATGCAAATACACACACACACACACACACACACACATATACCTAAGCCACACTCAAATACACACACTCATGCACAAATTATAAACGTTGAGAAATTGTATTGATAGTTCATGGATTGGTGGGTTTGGAAATGAAAGGATTGTGTGTTTAAGAAATAAGTTTTATAGATATTAAAACTGTTGTGTTTTCCCTGAGGCCTGAGGCGTCTTCATCAAGTTTTGATTCCAACTTGGGGAAAAAACAGCTACGGATACATTTGAAATGTTGGTTGCTTTTATCAAGAACACAATGCTTCTTATGGTTAGGGAAGTTCCATCGATGTCCAACACATGTAGGACTACTGAAGATTTTTATAAATGGGAAAACTATTAAAAAAGTTAAAGAAACCATCTGAAATGACTGTCACCAAACTGTTGATGAAGTCACAAGCATTGTAAGGATTTCTTATGGCTTATGTCATGTGAAATTTGTGCCCTGTTTTCTGACTGTGGAGTTAAAATAGTTTCTGTGTATGGAGATTTGTTGCATTGGTCTCAGATTGATTATCTATACTTATTTTTTTCATTTTTCTGTTTTCAGTTTCAGTTAATATCCTTTAGTCGTCCTGCTTTTTGTATTTTTCTTTTCATTTGTTTGGATATCAAGTAGGAGGATACGATAGTATTCACATACTTCCTGGTTTGCCATTTTAAAAGTAACTATTTGTAATTGGGGGTTTTTTTTGTTTGTTTTTTTTAATTTGGTTATACGGATATATTATTTTTTTCTTCTTTATTTTTGGTAGTTTGGTTCTTGTATTGATGGTCCCATTTACAATGCAGCTAATTTATTTTTACTTTCACTCGTGTGATTTAGGGTTTCGGGGCGGTACGTATAGAAGGCAGGTTGCTTCACTCATTTACCAAACCTTATGTCAATGCTCACGTGTACCATGCTTGGATTTTTCAATGAAATTTCAAGATTTTTTTTGGCTAGCACATGTGCTTCCACCCGGCCCCTATCTCTTGTCCCCCTTCCCTGCCTTTGCCTTCGACCCTGCTATTTCTTGCAACTGTTGGGAACGGAATAAAGAAAAGAAACCAAGTTTTCTTATATTTGTTGAAAAGAGAAGTTCTGTTGCTTTTTCTTTTAGTTTGAGGAAAACATGTAAGAGCTAGTAAGCTATTCACTTCAGCTGTCTACTTTTCACATTTATATTGAATTTTCTCTTGTGTTACTGACTTTTTAGGGTGGACCGATTGATATGGTAAGAGTGTATATGTCGTTTACCCTTAGTATTTTCTTTGTTGCCGAAGAGAAATCTAGGTATCAGATGTAGTTGTTCCCTTTTTATTTATTGTGTGCAATTTTGCAATCTTTTAGCAACAGCTTTATTGTAATGCTATGTGTGTCCATGATGGGCATGTCAAAAATAAATTTGTTAAAAAACTATAAAACCTCTATCATAGGAAGCTCCTTGTAGGTGGGTTCTTTTTTTCTTTTTTTTTTTACTGTCCCTCTGTTGTTGTTGTTGTCTGTCTGCCTGTCTGTTCTACCTTTCCCTGGAATGGAATAGGGAGTATTATGTCCTGGTATTTGCCTTTGATTCAAATAAAGTGATAACTTTTTTAGTGTTAATATCTGTAATGTAATGTGTTATACTGCCATGTGCACGTTGTGGCTGTGTCGCTGTTGTAAGTGGTCAGTATGTTTTGTGTCTGGGAGCCTGCTGGCAACAAGAACTATGCAATGCATTGCGATGTTGCAGTAGATAAGTTGTTGCACACTGATTCTGGCTAGCTTCTCAGGGCCATTGAATCTGAAAACATTTATAGCAAAAAAGCGAATTCCCTGTGTGGATGATTTTTATAAGAGTACTTTTTAAGAAATTGCTAGCTGTATAGTCATTAGCTGAAATACATATGGTTGTTCACAGATATATTGGTGGTTCCTTCACTCACCTTCTTTGTCCTTTCCCACTCTTTTTATATATTCTTTTAGCATTTACTGTTTCATTTTGTACTGCAAAAACTTTTGATCACAGTAGTGCCTCTCAGAACTGTTTACTTCTCAGGAAAGATTGAAGCTAGTAGTCAATTGTTAGGGTGTCCCTGGGAAAAAAAAAGACTTGTTGACACTCTTTTTGAACATATTTAGTTCAGCCTTTTGTTCTAGTATTTGGTTTTCTAAGAGAAAATAGTAAGAGCCCACAGATGGCTCATGATGACACTTTTACAGCTGTTTTTCTCACTAAAGTGCTGAGCTGCCGAATTTCAAAGTGCCCTTGCACATTGTATAAATATACTGCGTGATACTATTTTTTGTTTGTTTTCTAATGTTCACTTTGAATGGACATCCTGGTTTTATTGCATCAGTTGTTCTTTCTTTTGTAAGAAAAATGAGCTTTCTGTCGTTTGATGATCTCGGATTCTTTTTTGGTGCACATTTTAAATTTCTATGAGAATAATGACAAGTGTGATTTTATTCATCTGGTCCTCATCAAACAAAGCATGGAATGTGTTTCCTTTTTGTTTGTACCTAAAAATGTAACAAATTCTTCATAATTCAAGTGAGTTTATGATTCTGCAACAGATTTTTGATCCATTTCAACCAGTATTTTTCGAGGTGGAGGTATTTTGGCACATGATGTGGCGAGCAGTGAACTCAGAGGCACTGTGCACTATTTACATGTTTGACGTTCAAGAGTGTATGTTTAAAAAGTACTCAATGATTTAGCCACGGTCAATGCAGTTTACCCAGAGCAAGGCACTTTTCTTTTGACCCAGCTGTATAATAGTATTATTCTCTCTAAATATATTAATTCAAAGTGTGCTATTTGTAACCTTCCTGTGTGTGTGTGTGTGTGTGTATGTATGTGTGCATCTTTACATCTTTACCGCACCTTTTTTGTGTTTTTCCCCTCTTTCTGATTCTTATTATCATGTATTGAGGAAACGGTTTATTCCAGAGCTATGAAATCTAAATAGTATATACCATTTACAAAAATAGAGACCTTCCAAATTTTAGATTATATATTTTTCTTTAAGTGTTGATAATAATCTTTTGATAAAAAAACAAACTTGTGAGAAGTTGACTGGATGTTGTGCTTGTCCTCTTTTCCGTTTTGAACATTTCTTGTGATATATGTACAGTACTTATTGTTAGCTGCACGTTTATTTTCCCGCCCACACCCGCTGCATCTTGACTAAGGGACTTGAAACCCTTCTGCTATTTTTTCTTTGCTTTCTACCATTGTGTGATTTATTGCCTTTTAAAGATATCACTGGATTTCTTTCATATTGAAACTTATGTAGAGTCAAATTTCAAAATAAAATTACTTTTTTGACCCAATGTAGTTTGTCAAGCTGGTGTATTTTGAATTATCTTTGAAATTTTTCTTTTCGGAATAACTATATAGCTAAGTGATCACTATTAGACTTTTCCAGACCCCCGTAAAAAAAAAAAGGTTTAAAAAAGCAAAGCGAAAAATTATTGTAATCTTAAGGGTTCGGTTTTTTTACAAGAGTTCTCATACTACTAATTGCACAGTACTAAATATAGATCACTGATGCCACCATAAATACAATGTTAATGGTTATGATCAAGGTTAACTGCGAATTGCATGTGAATGCCTAAGGTTTGGGTTGGTTCTATTTTGCAAGATTTTTGTAGCCACCAGCACTGACACGCAGCCACCGCACTCCTCCCCTCATCTCCCTCATCTTTAATTGTGGCACAACTTAGATTAACATGCAGGGTCCTAGGGTTTGCCGTTGGCCCACTTGGTTTCATGCTGGGCTATTGTGCCAGTTACCCTGGTTCATATCCTCAATGGAGGTATTCTTCAAGGCGTTTTCATTGGGCTCAACCTGCTTCGTGGGGTCCTGTCCCTTCTTACTTAATGGAAACCTGGCATTAAAGCCTGTGCTGTCACTTACAACAGGACTGAGAGAAATCAACTGTAAGACAAGACAATTATTCACAAACTAATATAAAATGTCGCTTTGTTAAAATTCATTACTGTTATGCTTTAAGTTCAAGCAAGAGACCTGTGCTTATTGCAGGAGAAGAATGAATAGCCTGAGTTTTTATGCATGTTGCATTTCTTGCACACAAAACACTTCCCAGACTTCATGAGTAAGTGGATGCAGGACATGACGGTGTTGGTAGCACCATAGGTCGTAACTATATTCATATGATATATCCCAGAATTTATTTTGCCTTTTTTGTCTATGTTCTGTGCACTTTTGATTTGTTGTACTGTACTGTTTCTAAAGATACAGAGAACTTCCTGTGCTATGTGCATCGCCAAATCAATGAATGTCTTCTTTTCTAAGTGTCTATCAGAAACTGTGTACAGGATTAATCTTCTGTTAAACTGCTCGTCTTTTGAATCCACTTTGAGCAAATCTGGGGTGAATAAGGAAAAAGTAGTGAAAATATGAAGTGTTTTTATAAAAGATATGATATATATACTTGGTTTTTTTTCAATTCTATTACAAGTCTTGATTGCTTTTGTAAGTAATAGATTTTTTTTTCTCCTATTTGTCTTCTCCCTAGTCACGAATGAGAGGCCTTTAATTTGAAGAATGTTATAGATCTATTGCTGTTAAAAGTATGTACCTAGTTTTTTGTAACAAAGTTGTTATTTTGAGAGAATGTGTAGCTCTGTTCATCAGCTTTAGTTTGATGACACAACAGTGAGTCGATAAAGAGTTTACGTGAGCCCACCACTGGCAAAGTGCCCTCTTAAAAAGTAGGAATAGGTAGATTACAGTATTTGCAGAATGTGCATATTTTTCTCTAAAGTACATAAGTTTTCTTTTATAACGATTCTTCCTTTTTGCTATGAGTAGGGAGATAAGTGCAGATTTCTGTGCTAATCTCATGCTTTATTTGCTTTTGATTCTCTGGAAGAGATGTTCAACCTTGTAATTGAACAGTGGGCAGCCAATCAGTGATTTCCCCTTTCTTATGTTATTGCCAGCACTTTTAAGGTGTTGCAGCTTTCATATGAAGTAATCTTTTTTCTGTCGTTCATTTTCTGTCTTGTACTCTGTCCAAGTAGGGCTTGAAGCTCTTTTTGTGAGTGGTATACATTATGGCTGACATAAAATACGTCAGTGAATTTCTGTGCACATATTATTACATGATAAAATTTGGAAATATACATAATATTATATGGGAGACATTGAAAGGTTCCTCTACATGTAAACTAAATTCAAGCATAGAACTCGTTGAAAAATCCCTTTGATTGTAAAATAACTTGAGACTTGGAACTTATTAGAAATTCCCTCTAATTATAAAATAAATGGAGACATGGAAGGTACTAAAAAAAGACAATCCCTTTCATTGTAAAATAACTTAAAGCACTGAATGCAGACTCATATGGATGCTAATACTCTTTAGAGTAAAATTGCCATAAAAGAACTGAAGTTGTGGAGAGTGAACAGTCGGACAGTTTGACTCATAAAACCCACTCATCTCTCTCTCTCACTTATTTCTGTTTTATTGTTTATGCTTATTTTTACCTGTGTATGGCAATATCAGAGTGTCAGTTATTTGCTTTGAAGGACACCCCCTTCCCCCCCAATTAGTCTGTATGATAACATTTGGTTGGATTCTGACCCACTGCTCAATCTTCGTAATAGCTAAAATAAATACAGATTTTTATTTTAAAGTGTGTGATATTACACTCACTTTAAAGGCCAGACAGTGTTTTCATTAGATGTGCACAAGCTTCCTTTAAAACATAGTCATGCCACTTTAATTTGTCTCTGGTTTACAGAACTGCCTTCCTAGACTTGATGTTTTTATTATTTCTTTCCTTGTTTTCAAGAAAGTAATTGTACGTTTGGCTTTGCCATTTTAATCTGAACGTTACTGCAATAGTTTTAAAAAAGCGAATGGTAAAAATAATTGCCTGTGAATTTTCACCCTGTTCCGATGATAATGTTGTTTTATTTTTGCTCTTCAGAAAATTTAGTCATGGAAAGAGAATAGTTTGTAACACTTAAGTGTTTGTTTCTGCACCACAGTGAGGGAATGACTAAATGGAGTGTCGTAACGTTACAAGTGTTTGCTGCTTCATGCTTACATTTTTGCTCTCGGTTTCTTTTCACCTCTTGATTAAAAGTTATCTGGGTTGTGCTATTGAAATGTTTCATCTGGAGATAAAGATAAATTACTAAGAGCCGAATTTTGCAATACTCTCAAATGTATTCTTCTAAAGTCTGAAAGGAATTTGAATATAAATACTTGGTGTGTTTATAGTAATTGATTGAGGGTCATGTTGAGGTTTTAAAAAAAAAATATTCTGTTCTAAGATGTAAATATGTGACAATACTTAAGCTTAAGATAGCGAATCGGAGCAGAAAAAATGCTTTGCTTGTGTTCCTTTACTCAACTATATTTGGAAATGTCATTTTGCCTGGTGGAACCATTGTTTTGCTGTCACTCAAAAATTATAAAGTAATTTGCTTTAAAAGACATCATCCCTTGTCAAGTCAGCTCTTATCGTTTAGATCTTGGTAAGAAATATAGGAACATAATTTATTATTGGGTTACACTAGAACTGCAGATTTCTTATTTTTGTGCAGAGACATTTCATTTCCATGTTAGTCTTTCAGAAGTGACATTGACTCATACTTCACTTATAAAACTTTCTTGGCTTTAGTCACTATATCGTTGTGTTCCCTCTATTTCTTCTAGGGTATATCCCAGATACACTGGCTCATCATTTGTCTTTAAAAAAATGTACTTTTGTTCTAGAGAGTTACGAGAAACAGTTCTCATGCTAAACACACTCACATACACATACATGCACACACAGTTTGAGCCATCATTTACGACCTGAAAAATTGAAATTTGAACTTTCACCTTTAGTGTGCTCACATCGTTATGTAGAGAGATGCATTTGAGAACATCACAATTTTATTGAACCTCCAGGAATTATTTGATTAACGCCGTTTTTAAAGAAACTGCTTTGAAAAAATGAGGAAATAGATTTTATCGAAGAAGAATACACTTGCGTTTTAGCTGAAGACTGAAAAAAGTTCTTTTGATTCAGCTGAAAATTGAAAATTTCTCTAGAAAAAAGTATTCTGCCTTGACAGGAAAGTTACTAAATCTCCTCTTTTAAGGTTTCATTCCTCCCCCCCAAATTTATAAACACCTGTTGACCCAAAATTATTTTTTAAAACACACCTTGCCATCTGTGAAATTATCGCTTATAAAGAGAATTAGTGATTGATGCACGTTCTCTGTCCTTCCTTGGCCCTCTAGACCCCGCTGCCGTCATTTGGAGCCAAGGTCTGGGAGCACACGATCAGACTTTTTCGTCGTATTCTGGTGCCCTTCCAGTATGACGAGACCATGCTGCCACCACTACGCCGCTCGTACACCTGTCCGTACTCTGCCAACCGGGAGTATCTGTGAGTTGTTAACGGTTACAGCTTTTCTGGAAAACTTCTCTACTTAATAATAATATATAACATTTATGTAGCGCATTTCCCCCCAAAAAGTAGCTCAATGCGCTTTGCATTGGAATACCCATTTTCAAAACCTTTCTTACTACTTCCTTTCTTCTCATGCAATATATTGCAGAAATATGTGGGACAACCTGAATGGGCTACTCCTTACAAACAGGAGATGCTACTCAAACTCCCCTTCCCCCTTCCTCAGGTTTGGGGGTCAGCTGGTACACACAACGTCATGAATTCTAACAGATGTATTGGCTGTTCAATGAATGCTCCAACACCCCCCCCCCCCCCCCCCCCCCCCCCCGCTATTTTGTTATTGAGTAGATCAAAGACACTTATGACTTTGGATGTCTTACCCTTTTAGCTGGTTATTCGTTACTGGCCATTCAATCAGAGAAGTGTGGTCATCTTCTATATTACGACAGGGGCCGGAAACACATGACTTCAAGATAAAGTAAAACTGAATAGAGTTATTCTATATGGAACGCCTGCAAAATTTTAACAGCTAGATTCCATTATTTTGATGAATTATACCATAAAGACGCTTGCATTAGGATTGTTCAATAATGCTTGCATCTTTCTAGATAACCGACTATCCTTTTCCTTCAAATTAAAAGAAAAAGTAAAAGACCCATGTTTTCGCTTGTAAACAGTGAAAGATAGATGCAGAAGGTAATTTTAACCATCATCATTTAAGCTTCCGCCATCTTCATCATCTTGTACTTTTGACCTTTAAAGTCTGTACAATCAGAATACCATCGGATTACTATTAGAATACGGTTGATGTATTTAGCTTAAACACTACTATTGCGAACACTTGTTCATTTAATAATAATAATAATAGATAGCATTTGTATAGCGCATATCCCCGCTCAACAGCAGGCTATATGCGCTTTACACTATATTATTACCCCAGCAGACCATAGAGCACTCCGAAACATTTCTCAGCTTCCCGGGAAGCATTTACATCATATGTGTCATGGCGTTGTGAAATCACTCGCTCTTCAATTTTTGGGCATGTGGATTTATTGGTATCGTCTTAAAACTTGTTCAGTTGTCTTGCTATCAGCAAAACAAATGCCCATCTATCTTGAATAGAGGTCAAGACATTTGAGATTGAAGTAGGTGGGGACACCTGGTTTCAAAGGTAGAATTAGAGAGAAAATGGCTGCCAACGTTTGGTTATTTCTTTAGCTTTAGTCCGTGGACACTGAAAACTTACATTTTTTGTGCCTTTAATCAACGTTTTTCAGTAAAATCCACCCAAAAATGTGTTTTTTAATTGGACAAAAATGGTGTTAAGCCGAAAAACAAAAATTTGATAAAAATTACCAAACTGGCTGAAAAATGCCAGTTTCTTCATTTTCATTATTTTGATGAGCGCCTGATTTCACCACGCTGCCTCACATATGTGTGTGACTGGGTCTGTTTGTAACTGTGAGCATATAATGTGTACTTGGTGAAGCACCATATGAATGTGCCAGTGTCTGTACAATAAAGATTAATCTCATTTTATATTATCTTGTACTTTTGTTTGAGGGGGGGGGGGCAACATTTTAATTTTCTGTTGTTTTTTTCAACTCATTAACTTCTGCTTTTGGTTTTAACTGCCAAAGCTGCACTTATGATGTGGGGGAAAGAGATGGAGGATGTGGGGAATAAGTGGACCTTGTCAGTCAATGGGGATTTGAGAATTCTGCTTGCTTTTCAGCTGTTTGTGAAGTTGCTGAGGATAGTTGGCTGTTTTCTTTACTAGCTTTCCACCAATACATACTATTACCGAGGGCAGTTATTTACTGAAATGTGAATAATACGTTACTATTCTTGAATGAAAAACCAGTACACAAACTATTTGTTTTTATGTTGCGAGTGATAATGGAACTTGTTTGGCTGAGAAGAGGAGCTGATTATTTTCCTCCAGTGTGGTATTCTTAATGCAGTTCTTTCTCCTCATTCATTCTTGTCTAAGCTGGAGGTTGTTGGTGAGCTTTGTGTTAGCTCGTACTGTTCTTTCCCTCTGTTGTTTCTCTCTGTCTATCTTGCTTTTTTTCTTTTTGCTAAAGTAATGAACGTTATCATGTCACTGTGCCTCTCTTTACTCAAACTCAAACTAAAAATACACTTCAAAAAGGTGCAAGAAGTAAAGTGCTTTTTTTTTTCAATTATAATTACTTGTGTAAAACTGTCATGTAATGGAATAACCTTATCGAGTTACAATTTGGTAATAAAGTAAAAAAGATTTAACTTCTGCTTCATACAATCTTGCATTTTTAGGTTTGAAATCCCAAAGAACAAGGACGAGCTGTTCTCTCATGCGACAAGAAGTTGGGTGGTAGATTACATCCTGAGAAGGAAGCCGTTTTCTGTCTCAACTGACAACTTTGCTTACGGTGAGTTTAGCGCCTAAGATATGGGGATCTCAGTCTTCTTTGGTTTTGCTGAAAGGTCGGTAGGGTAGATCACATCTTTCACATTTAGAAAATGATCTGATATAGCCTTCATGTTCTTTGGAGGCAGTCCAGGGACCCAGGAAAATGTGTATATTTTGCACAGTGTATTTAAGTTATTGGAAATGTTTGACCCACTTTGGACGCTGTGCACATTAAAAAGGAGATGGGCTGCTTAAACCCCCTGCTTATCGGGGCCAAGCAGGGTTGTGAGGGATTCTACATCCCACAGAAAGATGGAGACACCTGACAGAATGTCTTTCCCACGTGGAAACAGATTGTGTGCCTCATGCATGCCCAGTGCATATTGAAGGAAATTTGGTCAAATCCTTATTTGATACCTTTGAGGGATTACACTGGCCTTTGTGCACTATTCACATTCATGTCTGCTTTGCTTCATCAAATCTTGTAAGTCAAATTGTGGCCTATTGTATTCCATGCTATGCATGATGACCTTCTGATTGGTTGTTTTCATCAAACGTTTCATATCATGACCTAGAAAATCAAGGTTGATGTTGGGGGATTTGATCACATTGTACCAAAATGGTAGCTTCTGTGATGACTACACATTGTGCATCATATGGGGTTGATGCGGATATTCACATGCCAGTATTACATTCATCTTCCTAATTGGTTGGTGGATGGTTTGCAGGCTGATATTTATGAACGTACTGGAATGAAATTGTTTGAGGTTTTTTTTTCCAGTTTGGCACTTGGACTGGATCAGTATTCCTTTCTTTTTTTCTGTCTTTTTCTTGCCTGCACTGATCACATAGCTTTGTGTTGTGGATAGTGTCTTGGAAGAGCTACCAACAAAAAATGTATAAATAGGCTGAGGTATCCTATTGTCTGACAGTGTGAATAGTATCTTACAACTCAAACAAACATGCTTATAGACCAGCTCATTTTGCTGTGTGGTGGTGTTTTATAGTTATATATAAATATATATATATATACATATTGGCAATCTTTCTGAGGTGGAAACCAGGCAAGGGAGGGGGGAATGGGTGCAATTTGAGAGTAGCTGTTACACACACCCCCCCCCATCCCCATGTGAGCTCCAAGTGGTGCAGATGGCCGAGGCAGTGTTTGTGTGAAATTTCACTGCTGCTTATCTTCAAAATGTTTAAGAGACATGCCACCAAGGGAACTTTGCTTAGTAGGGAAAGGTGTGAACTTTAACCACTGCTGCCGAGAAGAAAGTTCCTAACATGCAGGGGAGGGATAGCATTGGTTGATCGTGTTTATCAATGGTAATAATAAATGACAGTAATAAAAATAATATTGCAGATAATTTCTCAAGCCCCCACCCTTGTAGTATACAGCACTAGGTGCTTAACAATACCTTCATTATAACACAAAATATATGTGAGTAAAGATGCTTGCACATGCATGTGTTCTTTAGATTAACGCCAACACAGAAGCAGACCTTCATATTATCACAGCACCATTAGTTGATGATGATATGCACATCACATTATGAACTTAAAAATACTATGTATAAGAGGGAGTATTGAGGTGGCGTTTTATAAAGCATGTTTGTAAATGAATTTTAAATTTGTCGTTGACTTTGTAACCCTCAAGTGTTGTGGGAGAGAGTTCCAGATAGGTGGAGCAAAATGAGAAAAGGACCTCCAAGTGAGTTACAGACCATCCTTCCTAGGCGCTCTAATAAGAGACTAATCTCCTGATGTTGGTGGCCTATACTCTAGTATACACTGAGAAAGGCAATGATGATTATTCCGATCTCGCTAGACCAACTATGCGAATTTCAGGGTCTCCACTCTCTATGGGGCCATGGTTGATTCTTCAAGGCGTCCTGCTTGAAGGACAGTGTTAATTTATATTTAAGAACTGGGGATCAAAAAATACTTTTACAGAAAGACATACAGCTAAACAAAGAGACCAACAGAACATCAGAGTGTGATTGTGTCATTATCGATAATTCTCATGTGCCTGTTTTTAAAAAATGTTTTTCTCAGGCGTCAACAAAATGATCAAGGACCAGATTTATACAGCTGCCTTTCCACTGCACGAGGTGAGTAGCTGAAGTTAAGCATTATATATTACTATGTAGACCTGTAGTGTCTCTGAGAGAGGGGATGCTGGCGTCTGAGATGTAGCAGTTAGGTGCTTTGCCATGGCATGCAGAAAGGTGGGTTTTTAAAATTAGAATTGCACATTCTTGTCTGTCTGCTGGGATGTTGTATGCCTCTGAGTCCGGCTTGACTGGGATTGGCAGGGTTGAAACAACCCACCTCCTGTGATCTAAATTGTGTCAAGGAGGTCACAAAACATCTGTAAAATTACAAGAAATCAAATTTCCAAATTTATTGCCCCATTTCGGATAGGACTGAGCCATGTTGGTGAAGAGCCTTTGAAACTCCCCAAATAACACAAGGGTTTAGAGCACCTCTGATGAGGTCTAGAACCAGGATGATTCACACTGCAGTATACAGCATGACCCCAAGTGAGATATCGGTGTATGCTTTTGAGTGCAGTGAAAAGACGTTAAGTATAATTATTTGCCCAAGGAATGTCATCTTACATATAGTATGTCACTGATTATAATTCTCCAGCTGCTCTTTGTTCTGTGTGGTAAGGCTCATTGTCATCAGGGGCATTATAGTTGAGTGCTGAGGGACTAGATTTTTAATAAAAATGGTGTGTTTGATTCCAGGCTCCTTTGGATGGAATGGCTTATTCTTATTCTTTCTTTTTTTTTGCGTTCATCCGGTAAAAGGGTATTAGTATTAGTGGGAAAGACAATATATTAATAAGCTCCTCCCACTCCTCTGCTCCCTTCTCCCCTTCCTCTTCTTCAACCAGTATTCAAAATTACTGGATTTTGAAAGTTTTTACGGATTCATGACTACGGTCACCACTCAGTGCCTGGAGTCGGCATAATAAATCAGAGCATCCAACGTTAATGTTACAAACTCAGCCTTGATTTTCATATTGAAACTGTCAAAAGTTCCAAATTGAAAGTTATGCACGTGAAATAGTGTTGGGTTTTTCGGGCCATGATTTTGTTATTGAAGCTTCCTCAGAAGGTCCAAATTGAAATTCATGTATATGAAAAAGAGTTGTTTTTTCTGCATTCTCATATTTATTAAATATGTTCAGAGTTATGGACCGCTTTGATGAAGTTACGTCCAAAGACATAATCCATCCCCAATTAGTGGAGCTTCTGTCTCATGTTTGCTCTTTGTAGAGCCTGCTCAGTGGGTAGAAAATGGGTAATCTGAGTTAAAGGAAACTTTATCTGCACATATGTGGCCGCCATGTTATTTGTGTTCAGATTGGGCTTTTAAAAAGATGGGCTTGGTAATTATAAGCCCTGTTATTATTTATCTCTGGCTCTTTTTATTTTCTTTTGAGTGTGTAATGTCTATACATAGTACTTTTTTGCTCCAATGTGTCTCAGAAATACACTTGTGTCTTTCTCACAGGGTCACTGGAAAACTGGTTCTGCTGAGAATCCAAGAAAAATCCTCTTTGATCATTGGGCTCACTGGCGGAACTGTCTCAAATTCCAGCCCCTCGGACACGTCAGGTGAAAGATTGTTTGATTTTTCAGATGTAAAACAAAAGACTTCTTGTTGTGAAGAAAAAGAGAAAACTCTGATACGAAACTTTCGTAGACTGTCTCTGGATGGGAAATCATTTGAACAGTTGCTTATTTCTTGATGAAAGAAGTCCACTTTGAACTGTGTGGTCACGTTGTTGTTGTAATGTTGTTGGTCAAGCAGCAGTCTTGACCTGTCAGCTTTTTTTGTATCTGCTAACTCTTGTCTTAGTTTTTAAAAATCTGTACTAAATGATCATTATTGTGTTCTCGCCAGAGTTCCAGTCAAATCCTATTTTAAGTCATTGTGCTTCTTGTTAGCTGAAATGTAAATATGTGTCACAACACGGTGAAATCAGGCGCTTGTCAATTTTTTGGCACGTGGAGTATGGTATTATCTTAAAGCCTGTTCATTTGCCTTGCTTTTGGCGAAAAAAATATCCATCTATATTGAATAGAAGTCAAGATATCTGCAACTGAAGGAGGTGGGGGTCACCTGGTTTCAGAGGTAAAATTAGTGAGAAAATGGCCGCCAAAGATGAGTTATTTCCTTAGCTTGAGAGTCCGTGAAAACTGAAAATTTACATTTTTTGTGCCTTTAATCAACGTTTTTCAGTAAAATCCACACAGAAATGTGTTCTTCAATGGGCATGAAAGGTGGTGAGCCGAAAATCGAAAATTCAATCACAATTCACAAAGCTGTTTGAAGTGCCAGTTTCTTCCCTTTGATTATTTTGACGAGCGCCTGATTTCACCACGCTGCCTCACATATACTTGTGGATGTTACAGGAACATCTGGTAGGTTCTACTTCTTTTTGTTCTTGTTCTCAATATTTCTGTCTGGCTGTCTTGCTTTTTCTTAGAACTAAGCGTCCATTATTTTGTTGATAGGGTTGTCTTTGACTCAAATTTCCGTTTTTCATTGGTGCTGGCAGGTTGTACTTTGGTGAGAAGATAGCCCTGTACTTTGCCTGGCTGGGATTCTACACCACAATGCTGGTGCCTGCCACAATTGTGGGCCTGGCAGTTCTCATCTACGGACTGGCCGTCATGGGCACTAATTTGGCCAGGTGAGATAGGTTGTGGAACACTTTTGATTTCATATCCATATTTAACATGTATTGTGACCTTTGTTGGGTCATTGCATTCTTTTTTATTGAACTGGATTTATTAAAAAGTACTACAAAATATTTGAACTTAACTTGTTTTGATATTGTCCTGCAATGACTTGGACATTTGTAAGTTAAATGACGGCTGAGATGGATAAATAGTCAAATTTGAGGATGTATTCAGATAAGTTGATATTGTGTCAGTTAAATGCACGATTTTCTGGAACCATTTTAACTGCTCTTTCTTCTTTGCTGTCCGCTTCCCTAATCTCTTCTTTATCTGTTTTTCTGTCCTCTCACTTAATCTCTTCTATATCTATTTTTCTGTACTCTTCCATCTTTTTTTCCCCACCTCCTTTAGCCTCCCTTCTTTGCTTCCCTCTCAATTCTGTACTCCTCTGCCTTCATTACCGTTCTGTACTTTTACCAGTGGATCAGAGTTTTTCAAATTTGATTTGAATTTGCCTATAACTGGCTTTTGGTTTGTTTACATTGTATACTATTGGAACAAATTCCAATTTTGTAAACATAAATGCTCAGAAATGGAGTATTAAAAAAGATTCTGATTATACTGAAAAACAAAGTGCAGTCTTAACTGTTTGTAATCATGTGTCTCAGAGTAATACGCATTTATTTTTTTTATTTCATGCTTTTTTTTACTAATTGTACAACAGAGAACATCATAGTTCTTTTGCTCAGTATGGCATACTGAGAAATGAACAGTACAATTAATTTTCTCTTCACCTCACTACATGGCTGCTGAACTTATCGTCAGTGTGCACAAGCTGAGATTTGTCTGTAAACCTTTTTGTCACATGTCTGATATCTAATAATTTTGCAGTAGAGAGAGTGTGTCATTGATAGTGTAGTGGTAAGTCGCACAGGGAACCAGGGTTCCATTTCCGACTGTGAAGAGGTGTTTCCCTTGACATTGAGAGATAAGACTGAAATGGAGAAAAGAAATAAGATAAAGACACAAGCTGATTGAGAAAAGTGCTTCTGAAAGACGGACAGAGAGAAAGGGAAATTATTTTTAAAATTTATTACAATACAGACAAAAATATCTTAATTTAGTCTGCTGTTTCTTCAATGTTTATTGAATATTGTTCTGTTGGTAGAAGGAGGGTTGTATGAGTTAATACAATAACAAATAATAATGGTGATGGATCATATTTGAAGACCACAGTGGAATAACAATAAAAGTCATATCTACAGGTTTTGAGAAAATCAAATTCTAAAGTTCAATATCCACAGTATATACACAGACTGTTTTGATCTTGTACCCTTTTTTTAAAAAGGTCTTTAACTTAGGACTCAATCCTTTATTTGGTTTGATATCTTTTTGTGAGTAAACTTTTGTGATAGTGCACATGCTACATCATGTAGTTAAGCAATCCTGAGTTCATAGCTTTTATCTTTTTTTTCAATTCTTTTCCTCCTTTGTTTATTTCTATTCTGTGAATGCTAAAGAACAAAGCAAGCTGGAGACTTTGTCCTGTTTCTTTTGGGGGTTTTTGGGTTCTTTTCTAGCAAAGACCTCGTGGCAGAGTTTTGTACCTGTGATGGAAAGCAGTTTGTTGACCTTATACCAGACAAAAACAAGCAGTAGATTCTAAGCTTTTTTTGATTGTTGTCTACAGTAAAGAGCTGTGTGAGAGTGATGACATCATCATGTGTCCACTGTGTGACAATCACTGTCCCTATTGGAGGCTCAGCGATGCCTGTTCGCATGCCAGAGCCAGTCGAGTCTTTGACAACGGAGCCACTGTGTTTTTTGCCATCTTCATGTCGTTATGGGGTAAGTACGCTTGTTTAATGCAGATTTTTGTAGTTTTTGCCCTGCTGACTGACCCTATGAGAGAGGTGTCTGTGGTGTAGCAGTTGGGTGTGAGTTTGATTCCTGTGTGGGAAGGGTTTATTTATCATGTTTCTCTGTTTGTCTGCCAGGATGATGTATCCCTCTCAGCATAGGTTTACCAGGGCCGACGCAGTGTTCCTTGTAAATTTTCAAAATAGTGTCCCTAGAAGCGTGAAACATCTACTCTTTGAGTTGCAAATGGTACTCTGATCTAAATGCGCCATAGACATCGATCTACACAACACATTCATCTGACTGGGAGAGGAGCATGGTACTAGTTTATTATTCACAGCCTTGGCATCCATGACAAATCTATTTTATCAACTTGCTTTAAGAGAAAAACGTTCCAATTCTTGTTATGGTCACATTAAAAAATATCTTCTGATGAGTGTCCCAGTCTTCTTTTCCCATGTATATTTTCTCAGTATTACCATCTATTAGAAAAGTTGACACAATTCGTCTTTTGCCTTTGATGTGCGATGAGTTCCTTTGCACTGCAGTTTGTCAATGCTCTCCAAATACAGCACCCCTACATCTGAACCCATGAGAGTCTGCAGGTTTAATTTTTTTTAATGAGTCAGGTTGTTCATTAAAATTGTTACCTTTATTCCATACGTTCACTTCTTAATTTGAAAAAAAAATTGGGTGTTAATTTTTGTGACTAGATTTTACTTTTTAATGAGACTTCAGGACAAAATTTTACAGAATTTTGTTTTACAGAATTTGGGTGGGGTTTTTGGGGTTTAAAAAAAAATCAGTTTCATTTATGTATTTTACATATATATTTTGTGTGCAGCATGATATAACTTTCACAAGAGGTGGTATTTTCTTGGATGTCTCCGACTTTTTTTCAGATGTATAGTTGTTGTACCCCATGTGGCCCAGGTGGGCCCTAACAAGCATTGTTGAAACAGTTTGCATTTTAAATTGTCTTGACTGTAACAACAGGGGCTGAAACATTTACAATCAGTCAAAAGCACTGAAATTGTACATTTGAAAAAGTAGATTGTTTAAAAGTTTACAGATCATTTTTGTTTTTTTGCTCTTGTGTGACATAAATGAAAAACCTGTCTGAAAGATTTGATACCATTGTCATGTGTCTGCTGTTTGTTGGTGTAGGAGAGTTGATTCAAGTTGCATTGTTGAAATCGTCCCACCACTTCATTTGAATGACAATGCAAACAAAGAGTAATTTTTTTCTTTTTTTTTACTGTTGCAAAATTGTGAGTAGGTGTCTTTATTTTGTAAACATTATTGACTCAGATTTTTGTTGTTTAATTACTGTCACAGCCATAGAGAACTGCATCAAAATTTTGAGAGACTTCTGTTTATTTGTAAAGTTTCTTATCTCTTTAATTGCTTTTTTTTCTTTCTGTTGCAAAGTCTTGAGTTGCTGTTTCAAGGTCTCAACACTGTTAACTTTATTTGTAAACTGCATGTTGCGTCTTGCACTTCTTATGAGGTGAAAATAAAGCAAGATGGACGAGCGGCTCACTGTGATGTTTGCTTGTAGGTACACTGTTTTTGGAGTTCTGGAAGAGAAAGGAAGCCACCATTCAGTACAAGTGGGACCTGACCACCTTTGTCTCTGAGGAGGTTTGTCTCTTTTATGTATACTTTTGAGTCCCTCTGTGTGTTGAGGCTTACATTATTGTACTTAAAACAGAAGTGAATTGTTGATTGGGGTGGTTTGCTCCTTCTTTTCTGTCAAACATCTGTCATCCTTATCTCTCCTCCTTCTTGTCACTCTCTGATAACACCTCTAATCTTCAGCATTTATAGGACCTAATTGCATTGCAAGTGTTGTAAAACTTTTACTAAAACTAAAAAACAAAAAACAAAGGTGGGATTAAGAGAGAAATTGAATTATGACATCACTAAAAGATTGTGTTGGTTATGATGGTGAAGAAGTCACTGGTCAGAGGGATGGCTATGGCGGTCCTGTTACTCTAACTGTGACAGAGAACAAGGAGACATAATGCGGACTAGCTCAGATCCCATGTGCCTACTGTGTTCATCATGCTTTATCAGTACTAATAGTTATTTATTTTGCATTCATTTTTCTATTATTCACCCATGAGGTTTTTGCTACTAGATTTGCTTTGAATGAGAGTGCAGGACATAACTTAATTTACTACTGGTGGGTTTTTGCCTTTTAGATTTTGTGATTATTTCACCTGTGCTTTGCATGTGCTGATCACAATGAATTTGACAAACAGTTACATTTTTGTGGTGCTTAAAACTCTCATTCAAATCTGGGCTTTTATCGACTTTGTTTCTAGACTGTAAAAATAATGAGACTTTGAGTTTGATAACAACTTTGTCTAATTATTGAAAAGACCGGTGTTCACTTTTTCCTTTAATTATATTCTCATTGTAGTTTGCTTCTGTTCACTTCTGTGACAAAGTAGGATTGAAAAATTAAACTAAATGTAGGAGATATGTACACAAGAGATCGTCTGATTCTGCAAAAATTTAGTTGATGTAAAAACAATGTTATCAGTGTGAGCATTGCTTGAGCATTGATTTCTAGAATCGACATGTTTTGTAAGACCTATTACATGATTAAAAGAGCACATTTGCCTATATCAGCATGAAACCAGTCAGCCTCTCTTTGAGTAATTGTGGATCTGTGTGGAGAGTAGCCTACTGTCAATCATATCAACGAGTAAATAAAAGGCGTGGACAAAGAGCATGTTAAAAGTCTGTTCCATGTTCTGTCATTCGTAGTTGATCCAGAGTAAGACAACATTATTCCAGGTTCCATGAACATCATTGTGGTAGTGCACAAGTGAATAATTGTCTTGAATGTATCTTTCCTTTTTCTTTTCTCATAATTTGCTTGGAGTATAAAACTCGCTTCTCTGTAGTGGTGTCTGTAGAAAACACTGACATAAATTATGAATAATTCTGAGGTATCTTGAGACATTGTCACTTGTACAATGACTTGTCGTGTTTTAAATTTCTATCACTCCATTGGCTTTATGTCATATTTTTACTTTTGAAGACTATAGAATGTTTTGATATGTTTGATTCTTGTCTTTAAGTTTGTGTTTTCCTTGGATGATTGGAGGGCGCTTTTGGAAGGTTGTCTTTCTTTTCTTTCTGTCTGTCCTTGTTTTTTCCCTACTCTATATAGCTTTTATAAGCTTAGTGTCAACCTTTGTACTAAAACTGAACTTTTTAATGCTTTCCTTTTCTCACAAAAAGTTAATGCAGGAAACTGCACAGCGTGGGGCTAGACTTTTAAAAAAGCTATTTATGTTTGATAGGGTATTAAAATTAAACTTACAACCCCCTTCCTCCACAATTTAAGGGGACTAAGAAGAAGAGGAAGAAACGAGCAGAGCTGGTACATTTTGAAAACCAGTACTTTTACTGTACTCCGATACTTTTTATAAAAGTACTTTTGAGTACTTTTCAAGTACATTTTGAGTACCTTTGAAGCTTAATGAAAGAATAAGTGCCGACATTTCCGATCATAATTTACGGAACAAACACCCGGGCGGGCACAGCCGATCAACCAAGAGTTAAAAGTTGAGATTAAAGAACTGCCCGTCGCGTCAAAGATCAGTCACTCTTGTGAAAGTGATCACATGCGCTGTATAACTCCATGAATCGGTACAATGATCCCCAGATGGGATCACACCGAGGTGTGAACTGACCGATGGGCGTTTCTTTTCCCCAAACATCGCACTCACATCTGAGCTCGTCACCTGAACTTTCATCCCTCGCTAATTGGGTTGGGCCTACAAGTTCGCTCCAGGCAGGATCACATCGAACTGTGAACTCTTCCCTGACCATTGAAGTTGAAAGCAGTTTTTCTCTATTCCCGAAATTGCGAGACAGCCTGAATTTTAATTGGTGTGGTCACAGCGTAATGGTACGTAACGACAAAGGTGGGGGGACTCAATCAGAGATGGAAGGCTACAGTTTTTGGACAGGTAAAGGGGAGGGGCAACTAGATAAACGTAGATAAAGATCTCGAGACGATATGCTAATGAGTGTACGGTATAATATTATGGCCACTCTTTGCTCGCCATATGTCACAAACCCACCCAGGGGTCACGTCAGTTCTTGGGTCACTGTAGATTCTTCCTTAGCTTCGTCGGGCTAAGATCCCGCATTTCCCTTGCTCCCGAGCACTGGGATCTTAGGCGGAGACTACTGTAGTAGAGAATTTTTGGTTACACTACACTTACTAGACTCTAGGAAATTACATGTAGGCATATTTTGGTTTGCCGTGGGCGCCGTGGACTACACAGTGTGACCAAACTCTGTCTTACCACTATTATAATCAATTGAAACTGAAACTGAGTTCTCAATGTACATCAATCTAACAATTCTTTAGGCTACCTAAATTTCTTTTTTCCTTTTTTTGTGGTTTGTGCTTAAGGCTACCTTGATTCCTTGAGGATTTGTTAAAGAAGAATTCAAAGCACTTTTTTTTTGCTGGCCATTTTCGTCAATTTTTTATTTTCTTAGATCAACTTTGTCTCTACATTTTCCAACTTTTATACTTTTCCTACTTTCCGACCTCTAGGACTGACTTACATTTGATCATATTGTCTTGCTCAAACAAATTCTATTCATAATATCACTTACTCACTAGTTGCGTCTGTTTGTTTGCTGGGGTTTTTTTCTTCAATTTCACGGACAATTTCCACCTACGTTCAGTGCATATGTTCGTGCATATGTTCAAATGCTTTGTATACTGTTTACATTATTAGTAATAAATGGCCGAATTTGTCAAATATACTAGATATGTTATTCAATATGATGTTTTGCATTAGCATATTAGCAGAAAGTACTCAAAATGTACTCATAAGTACTTTTTAAAAAAGTACTTGTACTCAAGTACGTTTTACAGGAAAGTACTTTTACTGTACTTAAGTACATATTTTAGATTGTACTTAAATTTGTACTTAAGTACCTTTTTAGAAGTACTTTAACAGCTCTGGAAACGAGCATAATGCTGTGCTTTTCATCATTTTCGATTTGATATTTATGTCTTTTTTCTTGTTGTTCCAGGAACCGCCCAGGCCTGAATACTTGTCGAAACTGGAAAACTGGCACACGATGAAGATCAATCCTGTCACAGGGGTGGGTTTGTGCTCACTGTTACTTGTATTCTAAATGTTGGTGTTGAAATCTTGAAGTCTGTTGGCCATTGGAGGATGCCACTTCCTGGATCGGTGAAAGAATTTTCTCAGAAACTACTAGATGACGGTTATTGTGTCAATTTGCTTCTGTTTTACTCATAAAAAGGATAGCACTCTTCAGACTTTCCTGTTGCAGATTAATTTGGTTTAAATGGTTAATACACTTTGTCAGGTGTCATGGTTAATGATATCATTTATGTTAACTCTTTTGATATGATGTCATTCCCTAGTATGTTGAGATGTGGAAAATTGTACATTCTGCGATGTACCAGGTATATCAATATAGCATTGAAGGGGTTAATGTCAAAAAGGTATGTAATTAACTAATTGTAAAAGTTGTTTTTTTAATTTACAAGGGATGTATTTTCGAGAATGGTTCTATACTTGACCAAACTTTTCTTTGTGTGTTATAGTTTGTGATTTTTCCCTCTCTTCTTAGCTGAAAGAGCCTCACCTTCCTTTCTGGCGCCGCAGGTTTCCCATTTTCCTGTGCTCGTACTCCATCATGTTGCTCTTGGTAAGTGTGATGTTGATGGTACTGTTCAGTATGTCGTTAGCGGCTTTTTCCACCAGAGGCGTAGCAATATTTTTTTCAGTTTTCACAAAATCAAAGAAAAAAAGTCAGCCCAAATCAGAACCCTGACTTGGGCACTAGTTATTGTTTGATGTAAAGCTAGGAAGGAAATGAAAAAAAGGATCAAAGATCATATTCTTAGATGCTCCTTGATGTCTTTACTCGAGTAAAAGCCTTCTCTGGAAACCCCCAGAAATTGATTTGAGTGATTATGGAATGATGCTGATGCTATGTAACGTTGTGATGTTGGTAGCAAAGGTCTTTGCCATTGCTATAAAAATGCGTGAGTCAGATTCTCAGGCGGGGAAGTTTGTTTTGTCGAGTCTGTGTTTCTGCTGGAATGTCGTATCCCACTCAGCCTGGGTTAGCCCTGGCAGGCAAGGTTGAGGCAGTCCATCTCCTAAATGATCTAAATTGCCATTAATTTACCATCATTCTTACTTTTGCTTTTGCATTTTCGTGTTGAGAAAAATTAAATGTTAGTTCTTGTTTTGGTTCCTGAGTATGGAGGAATTTTTATAAAGTATTTCAGTCTTTCTTCGGTGATGTTGTATCCCTCTCAGTCCAGTTGCCCCTGACAAATAGGGTCAGAGGCCCACCTTCTAAATGATCTAAATTGTGTCGATGGGGGCGTAAAAACACCTACATTAATAATTAGTGATGCTGTGATGGAAGATGTACCAGAACTAGGTCACTGTTCGAGAATGGCTATGAGCGTTAGTCTTCTCAAACTGTTCTTCAGACAGGAAGCACTTTGTTAGTTAATGTACATTTTCAACCTTGGCAATGGCATTAATTGCACAGACGCGTATTTACAGACACTTTGCTTAACTTATTGAGATTGCTTTTAGAAATAAGTTCTAATTATAGTCCTGGTCTTCTTTTCCCTGAGAAATTCTCCTCAATGCAGCTGTAGCTTTACGTGCAGTCTGTCTATTCACACTGCTGTCAGTTTCTGTGGACCAAATACAGTGTGGCTACCAGGCGGCCCCTGTTACATCGGCTGGCTTATAACAAACTTTATGCGTTTTGTAGCTTTATGTCTTGTAAGCTGCCGTGCTGTAAGATAAGCTGTACTCGGAGCATTGAAGATTTTGATGATTTAAATGAAATGACATAGATCTGATACATCATATGCATGTGTAGCTGAAGAAAGATGCTTTTATCTTTTTGTATTGTCTATCAAGCTGACTTTGGACTTTGCGTAATAAACGTGTTCCCTGTGTTGGTTTTGTTTTGAATGTATGTGTGTGGTTTTTTTCAGGGGGGGGGGGGGGGGGGATTTTAGATGAAAAGTTTTAAACTTTTGAATGCATTTCCATTCTTGCAGTGGAAAATTTGGTATGAAGTTTCATGTGATGTTACTCTAACAAAGTGTGCTCTAAAAGCAGTTCAAATGTGTTTTTTCCATGTACCAGTTCTGTAATGACGAGCAATTTGCTGTGCTGAGATGGTTGAATGCTGCTTAGTGCTCATTGCTACTTTCTTTCAGTAAAAGTAGATTTCACCCACCCCATTCTTAAAAAGTTTTAAAATGTCTTTCACACATGATGTCATAGCGACCCAAATGTGGCCCACAGAGAGTGGAGACCTGGGATGTGTGTAGTAGTTAAAGTAAGTTTTGAATAGGGGTTCCAATTAACTTTTATCTATCTTTCTTCCTGTACCCCCCCAATCCCCTCACCCTCATCCCCACCCCCCCACCACCCCCATTCCACCACCACACATATCACCATACAGGCTGCAGTGGCTATCTCGGCAGTGATTGGCGTCATTGCTTACCGTGTGTCCATGCTGGCCGCCTTGAACCTGATCCCCAACGAGGTTGGGAACGTTAACTCAACAGTTGTGACCACCACGGCCGGCCTCATCTACGAAAACGCCAGTCTTGTTACCACGGTTACCGCTGCACTCATCAACCTGGCTATCATCATCGTCCTCAACTTGGTGGGTGGAGGAGAGGAGATGAGATGGAATGAAATAAAAAAAAAGACACTTTTTTAATACAGATTTAAAGATTGATCGACATGATATAAACTTGTTGTAAAGTAAGATGAAATCAAGTGTTTCGTACTGGCGCTAGCCTCATCTTCTTTGTCACAAAGTAAGACAAAAAAGAGTCTTTGAAATTGACGCTAGCCTTATCTCTGTTATAATAAGTAAGATTAACATGAGTCTTGGGTCCTGTATAGTAAAATAAAACGGAACGATTTCCTCAAATTATAAGAGATTATATAAAAGAAGTGTGCAAGATATACACTAATCTTGTCTTTTTTGTTTTAGAGTAAGGTAAATCTTAGAATTTTTCCACTACTGGTTCTTTTCTTTTGTCCCATGTTTTTTTCCTTCAGTTTCTGTCTCTTTCTGCTAGGATGTATCTCGCACGGTTTGGGCTGGCCTTGACTGACAGTCAAAGCGGTCCAATTCCTGAATGACCTACCTAAACTGTGTCAGTGGTGGTGTAAGACGTTTAGATAGAATTGACAACATAAGCTCTTTTGTAAAGTTTTGTAAAGCTACTCTGTGTTTACGGCAACTTAACCCACTCAGTTCCATTGGATTTCCAGTTGGAAGATGGCTCAGGATCACGCAATGGGGAATAAATCCGTGTTTGTAATGTAGTGGGTATTTTGAAAAAATCATTATAAAATAACCAATCCATTGATCAAAAAAAATCTTGAAACAAGTTCCTCACAAATGAATAAATTACTTGTTTATTGTGTGTGACTGTATTTCATAATTGAAGATAAAATCAGCCGAGTTGTAGATCTAGATCTAGATCTAGTCATATGCTCCTCATTGACCTCATTCTCATTGTCCGAATCACCCCCCAAAGGCACAATTAGATCACCATCAATGTCACTTTCACTTCAATTGCTACCATTCTGTGGGTTTTCTCCCCCAGCACTGATATTTTCATTAAAATTATCCAAAAGTTCGCCTAAATCAGTCTGAACGCGATGCCGGCGGCTTGCGAAGAACGCTCGATCTTAGCTTGCGAGACCCGTGTGAACTGCAGTTTGTTTACATTGAATTTAGTCCAACTAAAATTTCCAGAGCTATGTCCCTGCTGCTCTCAAGGAGAGAATGATTATCTATTTTCTGATTGGTCGAAATGCGGGTTAAATACGATGGTTACCAAGCGTGTACACTTCCGTAGAAACAACGCTACTAGCGCGCGGCCGGCTACGGCCGTAATGGTACTAGGCTTATGAAACGGAAGCGGCCGGCTACGGCTGTTATGGTACTGAGTGGGTTAACTTTACTGCAAAGTAAATTTTCGTAAGAGTTTCCAAAAATAGACCCCTGTATTACAATGATGAATGTTGGTCTCTGTGCAGGTCTATGGCTACCTGGCCTTCTGGCTCACTGACTGGGAGTGTCTGCGCACACAGACAGACTACGACAACAGCATCACCATCAAACTCTTTGCCTTGCAGTTTGTCAACTATTTCGCCTCCATCTTCTACATCGCCTTCTTCAAAGGACAGTAAGTTTTGCAAAGTTGTTGACTATTTGGGTGATGGTTTTTTTTTTTTCTTAACACTTTTTACCCTCACAGCGAGCGGAGCGCACAACTTTTGTCCCCATGTACTGGGATTCTGATGGGGTACATCAGTACTGTACCTGCATCTCGGCAAAAACACCCCAATCGTTAAGAAATTATAAACACATTGAGAAAATTGAATGTTACGATTGCATTTTTACTAAAGAGGGAATTGGAATTGAAACTGAAAATATTAAATCAAGCATATTGATCTCCTGAATGCTCATCACTGTGTAAGTGTAAAGCATCACTCGTGCCAGGTCCAATCGACTTAAAAAACATTTTTTTTCTCCAGTTGTTGGAAACAAACTGATTTTCTCCCACGAATGCCACACAAACTGTTCAGAAAGGAAATGATAACTTTAACAAGTGGGCATGTCAAAAAGGGAGATCATTCCTACAGCGTTTATGTTTCTATATCGTGTAGGTAGTCCTTTGTTGCCGAAGATGACGATAAATCCTGCAGCTCATCTGTGGACGCGCATGTGGCTGTGCAATCCGATCCTGGATGAACAATGTCTGTTGCAGTGGGGACACTGGAATGTCGTGGTTGTGGTGGATGGCTTCTGTCTCCTCTCTCTTCTGATAGTCAGCTTCTCCCTGTAGTTTGTATCGCTGTTTCTGCTGGCAATACGGACGGCCCTGCGCCAGGCGTTCCTTTCGGTGGCAGTTTTTTCAAGTTCTTTGGGGGTTACCTGTGCTAACTGGAGGTTTTCCTTTATCGTGTTACTATATCACACCGTTGCCAATTGGCGTCCATTGGGGAAAAGGGATAGCTTCTTACCATCGCCGATCGGCGTCCCGTGGGGTAAAGTGTTAAGGAAATATAATCACCTTCATATTCTCTAATTTAAAAAAAACTTTGTGTACCTCTTAGGTTTTGGAATAGCTAATTTCTCTTTCAACAGAGATGAACACCATCTTGTTCTTTCTGCAGTATTAACATCCTTACCACAAGAACAGAAAGATTAGAATTTACATCATTCCTTTTTCTTGTCTTTTAGGTTTGTTGGGCGACCAGGCAAGTACAGGACAATCTTTGGCGGCCGTCAAGAAGAGGTAATATACATGTAATGTGTTAATTCCTTGACTTAATGTATGGAGTTAAAGATGTTGTTCCAAGTCCAAATATTGACACAGAGGGTTTTCTGCATTTAAAAAAGAATTGTTTTGACTTTGACAACTTTCATTGTGTCAGAAGTAACATCATCTACAAGCGGAAACGTGATCTTTAAACTGGTAACACAAAAGGGCAAGAAAGAAGAAAAGAAATAATTCAAACTCCAGCAAACATTACCTTTCTACTTTCACTATCGAATACGCCTTCATATTTACAGATTTATTTCTTTTGGGTTAGTTGTTATAGAGCAAGTTCTGCCTCTGGATAAGGAAATACTGATCATAGTCTGATGGCACACGTTTTTTGGATATGAGTAATGAGAGTTTCTTTGAAAAGGACATAATTCTTCTGGCTAAGGATTTTTTTTAAAAGTATATATGCTGAACAAGGAGAATCGTGTGTGATTGCAGTACAGTTTTACTTCTTGGAAGTCAGATTTTAGAAAAGATTATAATTCATGGTGAACGACTGAGGATAAATGACTATCTGTTTCAGTGTGAGGCTGGTGGTTGCCTCATAGAGCTGTGCATTCAACTGGCTATCATCATGGTTGGAAAGCAACTGGTGCAGAACAACTTTATCGAGATTGTCTTGCCGTAAGTTTACAAAGATATTTTGTATTGTGACCTCCTATAAACTCCCCTTGTCTGTCTGTCTGTCTGTCTGTCTGTCTGTCTGTCTGTCTGTCTGTCTGTCTGTCCGTCTGTCCGTCCGTCCGTCCGTCCGTCCGTCCGTCCGTCCGTCCGTCCGTCCGTCTGGCTTGCTGGCTTTTTCTTCTTAGAAGCTCTGTGTCTATTGTTTCTGTATATCTTGTTTTTTTCCCCAGCACTAAATATAATGACCTTTGTCATGTTAATGTGCTTCTCTTGTGCCTTATGAAAAAAAAACCCCATCAGGTAGGTTGTCATTTAATTGAAGACTGCTACCCCCCGGGGCAGTGCCACTGACTGTAGTGTCTTTAGGCCATTCCCAAAGGGGGGACATTTCTCGTTCAAGCATAGTAGAATTGTAAATGGGCTGACTCATGTCACGCTGATAACTGTGCCTGATCTACAACAGGGAACTGCTGCTTTTTCTTTCCTGATCCTTACTATTGTCATTTTCCTCTACTTCTTTTGTAAGTTTGTCTCTCTCTTGTGACCTGCTATTTCCGGGGTGCCTTGATAGTCGAAGCAGACTTTGTGCTGTTGAAGCTAGAGAGGTGAGCAGTCTAAGTCTGATTCCCTGTAAAGACTTCTCTGTTGACACCCACCCCTTGGCGCTCATATGACCTTGTGCAGTTGCGAGCGCCGTAAAACCCTCTACTTTATAAAGAAATAAAAATTGAAGACTGCTCATCATTTTTGTCTTTTAGAGCACAATACAAAGTTTTTTTTGCGGGTGGTTGGAAGGCGCCACTGGTATGTTCTACTTTTCTACTTTCCTTCTATTGTTTCTGTCTGTCTGTTTTACTGCTACAGCAGTAAATGACCATTATAATATTGATGTGCTTCGCTTAACTCAAACAAACGAAATAATCCAAAACCTTTTATTTTCTTTACCCCTCTCAGGAAAGTCATCAAGTTTATTAAAAGGAAGCTGTCGAAAGAGACGAGGGAGCAGAAGTTGGGGCGGACCCCATGGCAGAAGGATTCCCTTCTGGACCCTGCACAGTCCATGTCACTCTTCTACGAGTACCTGGAAATGGGTTAGTCTGTCTGTCTGTCTGTCTGTCTGGGTGGTTGGCGGGTGCTCTGGTGTGGTTTGCTTCTTCTTTCCTATCAAACATCTATCGTCCTTATCTTTCCTTCTTCTTTTTTATGTTTGTTACTCTCTTGTAACACCTCTAATCTTCTAGCGCTCATATGACCTTATGCAGTTGCGAGCCCCGTAAAACCTACTAAAACTAAAACTGTCTGTCTGTCTGTCCGTCCGTCTGTCCCTCCATACGTGCGTCTGTGTCTGTCCCATCCATCCATCCATCCATCCATCCATCCATCCATCCATCCATCCACCCATCCATCCATCATTATAATTGATAATACTATGACTAATAATAATAATTATGATAATAATAAATTATATTTATGTAGGGCATTCCCACCTGGCAAGTGATCAAGGCGCTTTACAGTAATGCAAAGAACCTAGTTCCAATATTTATCTACCTTCTCTCTTTTGTCTACCTCTTAGCCTTCCTCTGCATTCCTCTCCCTTCCCCTCTTTCTTTCACTCTTTCTCTCCCTCTCTCCCTCTGTGGGTGGTTAGTGGGTGCTCTGGTGTGGTTTGCTCCTCCTCCTTCTTTAAATGTTTGTTACTCTCTTTTAATACCTCTAATCTTCGCACTTATATGACCTTATTGTGTTGCAAGTGCCGTAAAACTCTTACTAAAACTTTAATAAACTCTCCCTTTCTCTCCCTCTTTCCCTCTCTCTCTCTCTCACTCTCTCTTGCTCTCACTCTCTCTTGCTCTGGCTTTGTTTATCTGTTTTATGTGGCACGCTTGACACTCACAGTTTTCCTCAGTAGTAATTATTGCAGACTTACACCATTTGTGACTCTTTTATCAACATAAAGATTTAGCTTAGATTAAGGTAAAGAGGAGAAAATGTTGATTTGTTTTTAGTATTTTAAGCCTCAATCTTACTGACTGTATCTTAACCATTGTTTGTGGGTGGTTGACGGGTGCTCTGGTGTGGTTTGCTCGTTCTTTCCTATCAAACATCTATCGTCCTTATCTCTCCTACTTTTTTGTGTTTGTTATTCTCTTGTAACACTTTTAATCTTCGGCACTTATTTGACCTTGTTGTGTTGCAAGTGCCGTAAAACGCTCCTACACTTAACTAACAATTGTTTGTAATGTCTTTTTGATCTGCTAAAAAAAATTGGTTTTCATACTCAAAAGGGATTTTTTTCAAAACTGTCCACAGTACTCCAGTTTGGTTTCCTCACAATTTTCTGTGCTGCCTTCCCCCTGGCTCCTCTGTTTGCTCTGTTGAACAATATCATTGAGATCCGTGTGGATGCCAGCAAATTCATCACACAGCTCCGCAGGCCTGTCGGAGATAAAGCCGCAACCATAGGTAAAGGATACTGTTGTTGTTGATCATCTCATCTGGAGATAATTGGTCACTTTTAAGGACACGCAGGCTAACCCAGATTTCGGGGGTTTCCAGAAATCTTGACATATACCAAAAGTGGGCATTGCCCTACCTATAGGAGAAGTTTGGTTTCATTGGCGTTTATATTTGTTTGGTTATAGAGAAAACTGTCCTTGTCTTTTAAAGAAACTGAACTTTACCTTCGATTTTCTCAAAACAGCTTTTTTTTTTAGATATTCCCCTAGTGCTTAAAAGCGACCAATTATGTTGAGATTTAGTGCTGTGACCATGAGCTTTATCTCATACTGTCAGTCTTTTTTTAAAGTTTGGCCCACAATAACTTTTTTCTTTTTTCTGGGCAAGATTATTGATAACAGATTGATAGAATATTTAGGGAGGATGTGGAATACTTGTGTGGACATAGAAGTCCGAGGAACTTGTATTTTTTGCCCCCTGTACTTTTTCATTTGCAACACTTGTATTTTATTTATGATTTTCATTGTTTATTCAATTGAACCTATGGTTAGGCAGCGCCAGTGTTAGGTCCTATTACTCTTCTTTCTCCCTTTTGTTTCTGTCTGTCTTGCTTTTTCTTGGCACTGAATGACACTAATTGTACTATGTGCTTCTCTTTACTCAAACAAACATCTGTGTAGGGGGTTGGGTTTTTGCACCTTCTGTTGTCACTCAATTTTTAAAAACTTATTATGCTCATTGTCCTTGGCAGGTATCTGGTTCAGCGTGCTGTACGGTATCTCAAGAATTGCTATCCTCACCAACGTGAGTAACATCCCCCCCCCCCTCCCCAAAGCTTTTCTTTTATGCTTGACCAAGTTTTTATGTGCCTTTTTAAATGCTCCTCTACTTCCAATTTTATCACGAAAGCTCTTTTCCTTTTCACACAAACATCTTTGCCATTGCCCTGTGTTTCACTTTATTTATTTTCTAGTTTTTTACTTAAAAAAGAATAAAATCAAAGGCTTTCATCATTGCCCCATGCTGTCTTTACCTTATTTTCTGTTCCTTGTCTTTTGATTTTCTCAACATAAGCTTCACCAGTGCCCTGTGTTAACTTGTTTTTTAATTTTCTGCTTTGCCCACAAAGGCGTTCATCATTGCGCTGACGTCAGAGACCATCCCCCGCCTGGTGTATCAGCTACGGTACAGCGACGACGGATCCCTGGCCGGCTACGTCAACTTCACCATGGCCCACTTCAATGTCTCTGACTTTGACGACGCTCACAGACCAACGGACAGGAGTCTTGGAGATGTGGGCATGTGCAGGTACGGGGGTGGAGGGGGAGAGGGGGGGGACGGAGAGGAGAAAAATATAGTGGGTTCAGAGCTTACAAGGGGCTCAGAATGTGATCCGAACCTGGTTCCGTTAACACATTACACCCTAAGGGCCTGGACGGGAAGTCCATTGTTAGATCCTAAGCAAGGGGAAAGAACCCACCTCCCTTGAATACAAGCCTTTAAAAAACACATTTTAAAAATACTAAACAAATTCCAAAAATCCTGAAAAAATAAAAGTTAAAAAGAAAACTGAATGTAGTTTCAGAAAAATATAACTTTATGTATGCGCAAACTGTTGGAAATGTTCTCACTTTAGTTCAATCGGGGTGTCCGACCCGTCACTTTCACTCTCAGCCTCGCGGTCGGGCCCTTGGTCTAAATTCTATAATTTCTCCGTCTGATCAATCGGAATCGCCCCAAACTCTTCCTACAACGTTTTCATCAAAATCTGAGCCATCTGATTTGTCACATGCTCGTTTTTGCTCAAATCCATCGTTATTTCCGTTTTCGAACTCAATTGTGTCGCTTTTCAACAAGTCGAGGCACTTTCGAAGTGTCGGTAACGCGATCGCACTTCGATCAGCTCTAATACTAAAACTACTAGCCGGAAAAATTTCGTTTCGGTATCAAACGAAAGAAGAAACTTTTTGCTATACTATGCAAATCAAAATCCCCGCCCCAGAGTCTCGTCAAGGCGAGACTTTCGTTTCTAAAGACGCTGGGTCGGCGCGGGCGAGTCAGGGTGGAGCGCGTAAGGGAATTCCCGGGCAATCCCGGGCGAGTTAGGGTGTAATGTGTTAACTGCAGATGACTGTAGATTACCCACTGGACTGAAGTTTGTGTTCAAAGATGTTGCCCATGGTAATGGTTTGTTGTATTCTTAATTTTAGAGGTAAAGGAAGAACTAAGACATGCATTTACATGAGGGTTCCTGGGGTTTGTTGAGGATTCTATTTGATAGTTTCTTTTTTTGGGTGTTAATATTAATACATACATGGATGTGGTTTGGATGCTTTGGCTTCCTGTTTGGAAATTGCATTTTTGTATTCACTTCTGTATGAGCCACATGTGGGGACACGAGGTACAGACTTGCTGAGTGGGTGGTTGGCAGGTGCTCTGGTGTGGTTTGCTTCCTTTTTCCTGTCAAACATCTAGCATTGTTACCCTTCCTCCTTCTTTTATCTGTATTTAATTTAACTATCTAGTAACACCTCTAATCTTTGGCACTTGTATAACTGAACCCAATTGTGTTACAACTACCATAAAACTCTTATTAAAACAAAACCCAAAAAAAGAAATTACTGATACTACAATGCTGATGTATTACCACATTGTGCTGAAAGAGTGAATGAATAGGGAAATGTCACCCACATGGGTTCTTTGTGATAATATGATGGATACGTGTAAGACTCAATCATACGTCACTTCAAAATGGTGTATGGCGGAACCTTACACTAAGCAGTCGATTTGAGAATTACCAATTATATCGGGTAATTAGAGAGTGTCACAGGTAGGGTCTACTTCTTTTCTTTCCTTCTGTCATACATCTTCCCTTCAGAAAATGACAATTATTGTGTCAATGTATTGCTCTTTATTATTTACTTGAACACAAACTGTTGTATATTATCATATCATGTCTGTTGTTCAGGTACAAGGACTTCAGGAATCCCCCGTGGGAAGATAAAGACTACCGTAGATCCTCCCACTTCTGGCATATCCTGGCCGCCAGACTGGCATTTGTGTGTGTCTTTGAGGTGTGTTCTGTGGTTCTGTGCTGAGCTGTTTTCCGTTGTAGTGCATGTTGTAAGATATTGTTGTATTAAAAATGGGGCTGTGTGCAATGATTCGGGGGGGGGGGGGGGGGGGGGGGGGGTTCCTTTTTCGTACATGCGTGAGTGAGGGAATGAGTGTGAGAAAGTGTGTGTGTGTTTGTGTGTGTGTGTGAGTGAGTGGAGTGAAATAAAGCCATTATTGTGATAAGTTTCAGTAAACACTCTCATTTTATATCCTTAACATCACCGTTGGAAATTAAGGACCCTCCCCCCCCAGCTTCCCTCATAATGATTTTCTTTTTTATTAACCCTTTCACCCTCAGAGCTATCTCTGCCCAACAAGGCTGAAATTCTGGCAAAAGGGACCTAACTCCACTTAGACTGCATGACTATATTATTTTTTAAAAATCATTAAAAATCACAGGATGAGTCTAAAATTACAGTTTAGGTGTCAGAGCACAGATAAATGAATAAACTACAAGAAAATGTATGGTTTTGTACGAAAAATCATTGTGTATTAGGTAAAAAAAATTCTGAAGTGAAAAAAAACAACCCAAAAGACACAACCCGCTTATTATGCCCGCAGAAGTTCATGATTGTTTTACCCTGAACAGCCTTTTGCAAGGCCTAACCTGGCCCAAATTGCATTCTGTCACTGTCTCACTCCCTCTGCCAAGCTTTGTAAAGTTTCTGGTCTTTACACAGTAGTGGCACGACCCCTTTTTACCATGTATCCTGATCACAACATGCTCTAAAGGATTTGTTGTGACAGAGCCCACAGTCCCAGTGTTGCTCCTCCCTTTTTTACGTCGTAGTGCAGCAAGTATGTAGTACTAGATCTAGATCTAGCTAAAGTGCTGTGGGTGTTAGGCCTATCTTCTTCATCAGAGTCTTCTAAATCATCACCTCCAGAAACGATCTCACCATCAACATCACTCTCATCATAGTTGTTTCCCTCCCCCTAGAGCCTAGATCTAGACCTGTGACATCGTGTTCGCTCTCCTACTATAGTTCTCGCTCTCTCTCTCATGACTGAGTGTCCGAGTGACTACTTGTACTACTAGCACTGGATCTAGCCCCTTTGTCGACGATATCGGCACTTAAATCCCAATTATAAGTGTCTCCATCGTATACAGTGCCTGTAGCGACGCAAAATTTCATCCACGAAGTTAGATTTAGGTCTCTAAAAAGCACGAAATTGAAAAAATCGCCGCTCTCGCGTGCTTCAATCGATTTTCACTAAATAAACACGACAGTAAAGGGCATCCACTCTAGATTCTCGCTGTAAGCTTGGCAATCTCGTGCGACCTCGCAGGAAGCGAGACAATGTAGAAACGAAAGTAGTGCAAACGGGTGAATCGAGTGGGCGTGTCGGCGCACATCGGCGACTACAGGGGTTAGCGATGACGGCGCACATCGGCGCCTCTGAGTGGCAAAAGGTTAAGAAGTTAAGTAGCCTATATAAATGACTTTTCTCTTCCTATTTTGTTTCTCTCCGTCATTTTGAGTTTTTCCTCGAGCACGTTGTGTCCTTGAACTTTTATTTACTTACTCTTACATTCCCCCCCCAGAACGTGGTGGTTGTGGTGACAAGCCTCATCGCCTGGCTCATCCCTGACGTGCCCTCGGTGCTGAAGGAGCAGATCCGGCGAGAGGCGTACATCACCAATGAGATTGTGCTCAAGACAGAGCTGCGGCGGGCCCACGGTGAGGAGGTCACCGAAGACATGGTGTCCTCCCTCACCACGGAGGAAACAGAGCGCTACTCGCCTCGGCTCAGCGAGGACATGGAGGTCACTCATCGCAGGCCCGGTGCCACGGCCTCTGACCCCTCGGACCCAAGGACTTATGTGTGAGGAGGATTGTGAGACTGAGGAGACCTGCTGGAACAGATGGTAGCCGCTTGCTAGGAGCTTTTCTTTACATATTTCTTTCTGCTCCTTGTCATTTCTTTCGTCGCAAACTTAATTCACAGTTGGGGAGTTTTCCATGGGTAGTCCAATGTTCTACAGAGACCGTCTGATAAAGTCTTTCTTGAAAAATTCAAAGTAAAAGTTGTTATAGATTATTTCCACATTTAAGTGCTTGTGAATTAGGAGTCTGGCATCTTTCATTTCTGAACAAGGAAAAATTTGCTGGAAAGGTACCATATATGCTAACTCTGTTGTTAAATGTTTTGTAAATTTCTTCATCCTCTTGAGATTAAAGGTCTTACTGGACAAGGGTTCTCATCTAGTGGGCCACATGGCATCTTGATCTGGGCTGTGAACTTTCTGGGCATCGTACTTGCTCTATTTTTTTAATCTGTAGTTGAGGACCCCTGTTGTAGGTGCAGTCAATCCTGTCCATAACGGTCAATCAAGATCACAGAGAAGAGTGACCATATATATATATGGTCTCTTTGGACAGGGCCTGCATTTTGATTGTTTACCACACAAGATGAAAATGAATTACGTGTAAACCTCCGAAAGAACACTGGCTAAAGCAAGAGATTCCCTTCCAAGTTCCCACCCTCGATACAGCCGTCATTCACAAAATATATAAGAGAAAACAAATCAACACAAAATTTTAAAACCCTGAAACAGGCAGCTGAGGGCCACTATAAGACTCGCACCACACTGCCTATCATATTGTGACTGCATGACGTTTACTGTGAGGTCAGTAGCAGTGTGTTATTATTGGCTCTCACAAAAAGTATGGGCAGTGGCAGTGCTCTCAATTCATTTGACACTTACACATCATTGGGTTACTGCTGCACACCAACCCCCTATTGTTTAGTAGTGCCAAGCCAGGCGATAAGTCCAGCTGCTGCTGTGCATTGATTGAACATTCAATCTTAGTCTGAGAATGGATTGGCAAAAAAAATTTTTTTGTTGCAAGTGACCGCTATGGGCAGTTTTTGCGACCTACTTGTTCTGAAAATGTCGGACCGTGACCTCGTTGGACAGGGACCATTATTACCAGGTTAACAATATAGAAAACACACAGGGGTATTGGGGAACTGTGGCTTGTTGTACAGGTAACGGCTGTGAAGAGGTAACCACTCTGGTGGGTTGGACCGTAGTCGGGTATTGTTGTCTTTTTTTCAGCTTTTTTCAGTGAAACCATATCTTTCGTTGTTTTGGTCTATGTGACTGAAATTGTGTTACATTATGTGTAGGTTCTGTCTTTAGAAATTGTACAATTTGTTGAACAAGTCACTTGAATTGTTGTTGCTGTCAATGCAAAGGAAATTTTAATAGTCCGATCAGGAATTACATTTCTGACTTTTAGCCTGTTATTATACTCACAAAGTGCAACTTTTTATTGAATGTAAATACTTCTAGTTGAAAGATCAAATGCACCACTGTCAGTCATTCTCGTCTCGAGTTGAAAACAATGGAGTTAGTTTGGATAATATTAATTTCGCTACTGCTTTTATGGTACCTCCTGACCTTATTGGAAAAAAGGTGAGTTACTATAAAAATAATTTCTTTGTTTAAATTTTTTTCTATGACCCATGACATGGTCTTTGGCAAAGTCAACTGTTACTGTTACATGTATACTCATGAACAGGTTTTAGAAGCCTTGGCGTTTCTCCTCACTGGAGTAGAAGACAAAGACTGCTGGTCCGGGTCTACCTCTTCATAGTTCTCTGTATGTTATTCTTTGTGAACAAATCAATGTACAAGTAACTATTTAATTTATATATATATTTTAAAAGTTAGCCTTTGATCACAGAATGCAAATTTGTTCTTTTCTGAAGAGTGAAGTGAATGAATGAGTTGGAGCCATTGGTATTGTTGGGGAGTCAAAGCAATTTGTCTTTTGATGGAATGCCCATGAGTTGATATTATTATTTTCTGTTGCAATGTTTTTTTAAAAAGTTGTTTTCATATAATGAGATATGTTCAAGTGTGAGTGTACGATTTTGTTCTATGTTGTGTACTTCTTGTGGCTTTTATACTTTGCCTCTCATCGTTGCGTGGAATTTTTTTCTCCTAAAGCTGCATCCTGACTGAACTAAGGTGTTTTGATTTTGTTTCATACCTAGTACCTGTAATTGAATCAGTGGGGAGGAAAAATACTTTTGTAAGGTACGCTTGTTGGAACCATTTCCCATTTGTTTGTTCCAATTTTTTTTTTAAAATTTGGTGAAGAGTAATTACAATTTTTTGGAAAGTAGGGTGAGAGAGCTTTCATGATCCATCATATTTAAAATGCTTCTAAGTGTTAAACCATTTGTATATCACTCTATCTCTCTAGCTTAAAGTAGATTTTTACACTGCTTCCACCTAGCCTACCATGGTCACGATTTAAGACAATACGCTTTAAAAAAAATTCTTCTTTTCCTTTATTCACTTTTCCGAATCCTTTTAGGCAGCACCATTTCTTGCTACAAGTGTTTTTGTGTTTTTACTGGTCCACCTAGCATTTATTTATCTTTTTCTGAACTTGTCTAATGGGTTATCCTTGACGTCCGTATGTGAAAACGTGTTTTGGTCGAGACATAGCTCTTGTGCTGGCACATATGATTTTCATTTTGAAGATATCATCAGATATATCTTGCTTTTCGCTCTCTATCTCTTTTTTTTTTTATCTTTCACTCTTTCTCTATCCCCTCAGTCTTTCCCGGTCCCCTAGCATGTCCTCCTTTATGTGTGTTGACTGCTTGTATAAGTGTAGGTTACTGTTTCTTCTAATCTTTGTGCTATAAATGTTTGAAAGTATTAAAGGTTAACATAAACATGTACTCTATCGGGGATAATTAAAATTACAATCAGTCTTTAAAACAAAAACAAGATATATGTTGATATATCCTTCAAGGTTTTCAAATGCTTTGTAGAATACACAAGCGACCATGTATTTTTGTATGATTTTACTGCTTGAAAAGACAAATCAAGTTTTCTTTCTTTTTCTTTCCTTGAAAAATAGACCTGTGTCTATATTTTATGTTTCTGATTGACACTGCTGGGGTAGACTTTCCTTCTTTACAGTGGGAAGAGGAAAGGGAACAGAGCTCATTTCTTACAAAGAATTGTTTTCTCTTCGATGCCAAATGAATTATTATTAATGGATCCTCACTACCTTCTTTCAGCATGAAAACTTTCTTTTATTAGCTAACTTTTAACATGGCAGGATCCATTGTCAATATCAGCACCTATTTTTATTATTATAGTTTTTTAACAGTGTTACTTGGTAACATATCATAGAACTCAGTCTTTGTAACATACAAAAAATCAGTGTCGCTGAAAATGTGGCATGTTGGTGCATGATTCTTAATAGCTTGGTAAGTGTTGCTACTAAGTTTTCAAGCTGGTCTGCCCTTCTTCACAGGGCACACTAATTCATGTCCATTACTTTTCTGTTTCATTATGTGTCACAACACTTTACACAGCTTAAAAAATGCTCATATTATTGAGTTGTGAGAATGAACCCGTAGAATAATTGCCCGGTTGTTTTCCTTCAGTCATTTAGGCTATTTGGAAAATAAATTATAAACTTTACTAGAGGTGCAAATGTTGTCCAAGAATGTCTAATGTTTTGTAATATACTTATAACTTATAAACACATTTACTCTTACATTGAGTTACTGACCTTGATAAATTTAAACTCAAAGAAAGTCCAGACTGATTTGACATATTTTGTTTTACATTCTTGCGGTGCATTTTTACATTTTTTTATTTTTTAAAAACAGTTTTCTATGTCATAATGCAGGTGTAACTGATTACTGTATGAATGAAATGTGAATGCTGATTATTGCTTGTGACTGTTGTTCTTATCTAGGGCAAAATGTAGCAAGTTGCAAAATTTGGACTCGCAAGAATTGCCGTCTGCGCTCAAGAGCTGTTGCTTATTGTATTGTTCCTCAGTTTCCTGATTTTTTAAACTGTTTTTACCTAGTGTACCTTTTTTCTGCTTTCTTCATTCCTGTGTGATTGAGTTGTATGTGATATTGCAATGCAATGGCAATGCTTCATGACTTTATGGTGCGAGACCCTTTTCTCTATTGCAAGTTCACGAAAACTTAAAAAATATAAACTTGCTACATAATGAAATGATATCATATAGCCAGACTGGAAAATAAAAATCTATGGGTCTCACAGTTTTTGTATACCGTATATAATATCTAAAAAGGGAAATGAGACGTATTTGGAAGAGTTGAAGGTTTGTTCTGGGGATTGTGTAAAAATGGAAGGATTTAAATTATTACAAGTAATTGAGGAGTGTCCTAGCTTTGAGCCTTGCAGAGCTGTGTTGTTAGTTGCTGTATAGTTTTACCTACAGTGGTAAACGCTATGACTGTGTGCCTTCATTGAATTCAAGAATTTTAATTGTTGAAGCTTTTATTGCTAAATTCCTCGGGGGAATTCTAGGAATGATTGAAGTGGATAGTTTGTAAATTGTATACAATCATCCCTCTCCCCGCCTACAAGTGGAACAGTTATTAGCATTAGAACTGCACGTCCATGAGATGTATATTATGTATCTAGTTTCTTAGATCTTGTGATGTGGCTGTGTGTGCTTCAGCCATTTACTACTTGTGAGTGTTAAAGCATAATGCAAAGCTCTTTACACTGTTCATAGTGTGACGCCTTGCCTTTACTTTTGCCTTGTTTTTAAGAGGCTACTGCTGGCTTGAGGTTGTTCTAGTTTTAGAAAACAATGTTTTAGCTCTTGTGAGATTCTTGTTTTTGTTGACATTCTTTTCACATTGTAGTTGTTGTAGGCTTGATTCATTACTTAAATCAAAGTAAAACTGGATACTTGGTGTACCTACACGTTATATTGTTACGTTCATGGAAGATGCAGTCTTTGTTGAATTTAGTGCATTGCTCCTTCCCAGCTTGGATAAAATGCCAGTCTTTTATCAAATGTGCCACGACCTAGTGGAATCTGGCGCTCGTCAATTTTTGGGCGTATTGAGTTATTGGTATCATCTGAAAGCTTAAATTAATTTCCTTGCTTTCAATGAATAAAATATCAAACTAATATTTGCCGTTGACGAAGGTGATGTCACCTGGTTTCAGTGGTTAAATTAATGAGAAAATGGCCGCCAAATTTTGGTAACTTCAATTGCTTAAGAATCCTTGAAAACTGAAAATTACCTACTTTGTGCCTTTAATCAAGGTTTTTCAGTAAAATTCACATGGAAATGTTTTCATATATGAACATAAAAGGTGTTTATCCAAAAAACAAAATTTCCATAAAAATTGCCAAACAGATTTTCTTTGATTTCATTATTCTGACGGGCGCCTGATTTCACCACGATGCCTCACAAATACATGTAGTCATTAATCTCTTGCCTCACCTACCATATATGTGTATAATAACTGTTACTATTTATCTGTGCAGTCTTTTGATTATCATTTTACATTATACCTTCTTATCCATGCTCATGTTTTTGTTATTTTCGTATCTTACTCTACACAGATATATTATTGTGCTATATATATTGTCCAATGTGTTGTAAAATTATTTTCTTACTATGCTTATATGGGAATGGAGGTCTGTTTGTTATGATATTACCTGCACTGCCTGTATTCTACGACTAATACTAATCAGTTAAAGTAAGGGGCTATGAAATCGAATAATGAACGTAGCAGATCAAGCATTTGAAATAATTTGTTTTTAAGCCAAAATGTAGCAGTAATGCGTAAAAGATCTAAATTATAATCAGTGAAAGGGCATGAAACTATTGAAAGAGAAAATGACATGCAAATGATGAATGTCTTTCAACCATAGCTGCAGTAATTGTAATAGTAATACTAATACATTAATATGATTAACAGTTGTTTTTTATCCTGAGACCTCCGATTGGGCTCCTTGTAACTTGTAAGTGCAACATATTTTAATAAATTGCAATGACTCTTAGTCTTTGCTTGCATCCATGCTACTTATGTGTATAAAAATGAATAAATTTCATTGTTGATATGAAAATGAAATGATGTGACTGTTTAAGTTTAAGTTAAATATAATAATACAAGACTAACTTTTTAAATATAAGATGGCTGTCGGTAAATCTAATACTTGTAATGACAAAATATGTTGAATGTTCACTGTTCAGTACAATATTAATTCAGACTTCATAGCAGTATCATAGTATCAATATGAACTTCAGTCCTGTTCTCTTATTTTGAGATTGCATAATACCAAGCACCTATGATTTAAAGCGAAACTGAAAACCCGAAATTAATGCTTAACGATTTTCTCAAAACTTTGTGCTATGTTTAATTCAGAGTTGGAAATTTGAAGTCGACTCAATAAAGGTGAGAAGTAACATCACTCTGATTGAAGCAATTTCAAAAGTCTCTCGTTACACAAATATCTGGAAAACTATTCACTCGTCGGTGAAACTAAGCAGCTGAGACATGCCCAACTGAAGGCAAGCAGGGGTCACTAACGACAGTGCCCATTTTAATTGAGCCCTTACAGAGTTAGTAGCTACGGGCTATATCATCTCTATGCATCACTTTTGCGCTGAACATAAGTATGGATACGGATAGAATCTCACCCATTGTCATTGTGCATTATGTAGCTCTGCTTTTTTCTCCCTAGAGGCACATTTTGCATGTGCTGATAATTAAAATTATATGGAGATGGTTCCCTGAAAACTGATGAAATGTGACAAAAGTTGAGCCCTCAAGAGAATCTTTGTTTTTTTTGTTGTTTTGGCAAGTTTTACAGTGTTCACAACTGCCTAAGGTCATATGACTCATATTATGAGCAGCGGAACACATTACACATTTTCAGCCTGATAGAAATTAAATTAAAATTTTGCCCAGGTGACGGCTGAAGCCAACTCCTTCTATTGGTTTTGGACCATCAAGGGGTCTATAACGTGCCCCACTTGCACATAGGACCTCCGAGATTTTTGCCCTTATCCGAGAAGACTAGGTGTTAGACCTACCCTAAGATCAGGGGTGTGGCTGAAAGACAGCAATAAGAAGGAGTCAAGGGGTAGCAGTAGAAAGGCTGCAGAAAGAGTCAGGAGCCCAGAGAAGGGGGCAAAAATTGGCGACGAAAGCAGAGGACAGAACGGGATTAGAGAGCAGTAAAGTAGGTGAAAGGAGAAAATTTTAGAGAAGAAAATATTCCATTACTGTCAAGTTTTGAACCAGAGACCTATTGAATGAGAGGCGAATACTGTAACTCTAGACAACGAGAGCCCCTCTCGTAAATCGCCCAATTCCCCCACGCGAGGAGGGGTAGGATGAATGCAACTTGGTACGCTGCTCTCACGTATTCATACATTGTTCCAAATTTCAGGTACTGGTGGTACTTTCATCTTCATCAGGTTTAATTCAAGTTTAGTCACTTTTTATTAAAATTGAGCATGAATTTGCTTAACAGACTGAAGAGTCAACTTTGCATTATAATATAATGAGACAGGTCCTCTCTAAATTCCATAGGATCAAAACAGATGCAATAAATAATATATGATTTTTAGTAGGCCTGCAAGATCTTTGTTTCATGTAAATGTTACGTTTCTGGTTTATATATTTCTGGGTAAGGGCAACTTTATTTTCAGCTCATTGTGTTTTTCTAAGCACATGTAGTGTAGTAATGGTAGTAGTAATAAGAATGTAGGCCTGCATGGAACATTTCAAACTGATTTTTTTTTTTTTTTTCGGTGGTAGGGCAGGGAAAGGGCCTCAAGACTGTCCAAAATAAGTGGACTGGACCTTTGTATTACTAATTAGTTGTATAAATATTCAGTTTTATTTAAAACTCACTGCTTGCCTAGCTTCTAGTCACATGCTCTTGTGGTGTTGAAGGTTTGTCTCCCATTCCCATCTGCTGTAATTAATTGTGCCCACCTTGGTTCATCCATTTCGAGGTTTCATTGTTTTTTAAATACTTTTTAAGCGAAAAGCGTGCATGCATTATATAATTAAATACACTGTACATGTATAGTAATTAGTATATATACCCGTACACATTTAGGCCTGTTTATAGATCTGTACAACAATGTATATAATTTCCCCTAGAGGCTGCAAAGTCTTACTTTCCTTTAGTACTTGGAATGGATATTTTGGTAAGCAGGTGCTAATGCTTACTCTATTTTCGTTTGCATCATCAATCATCAACAGAGAAATAGCTGTCTTGTTGAGTTGTATTTTTCTATGACAACTTTCCAAATCCTGTCTTGTGAGGTGAGGTTAGTGCTCTTTTCTGTGAAGTTTGAAAATGGGCCTTTTGAAATGAAAACCAGTTAAAAGTTAATAAACGTACAGCTGTTACCTCCTCTGCTCACCAAAGGCTGGCCTAGGGCTGTGGTGATGTTTTCCAAGAGTCGACCCAAATGATCTCTGTGCTCGGGCCCTCTAGGACTCTAGGCTCAGACTCAGAGTCAAAGGGTCAAGTTAGGTGGAGGGAAACAGGGACTGAATTGAAATTTTTTGGGGTTTTTTACATTTTATTTTTGAAAATCTTGTACAAGGATTCTATTCTGATTTTTAAAAAGAAATTTCCGTCAACATTTTCTGCTGGGTTTTTTGGGGCACTGTACCTGCATTCTTTACATTTTTTACTAAACTATGTGATAAAGTTGGAGCCTTTCTCTCAAAATGGTTGATGTTTTAGACCATTTTGATGACACATCATGGCCAAAATTTTTTCCTCTTTAGTAAATTGTATTTTAAAGTGCAGTGCATTGTCTCCATGCATGATATGACAATTCGGGGTGAAAACTTTTATAAGTGGAACTGTTTCATTCTATTCTTATTTATACAGAGTTCTTATTCAGGAACTTTAAAACTGAAAGCCATGTCACTTCTTGAAACCAAATTCATCAATTTTTCAAACAAAAAGATGAAATCCAAAGTGCCATTACATGTAGTACAAATGTAGGCCTACATGGCACTCAGTTGGAATTGAAATTCAACTGGCTCCGGTGACCAAATTGGATACTCTTTTATTTATTATAAAAATAGTCATTGAAAAATATCACCATCCTCCTGAGCATGCACCCTCTGTCTCAGGACTTCTTGAATTTAAAGAATAATGAGCTATGTTAATGCTTTGATGTACTCACAAGTTACTCATTCGAAGGGGATAAGTCTTAACCCTCGCTGGTTTCTGAGAACAAGCGCAGTATTCAGAATGTGTTCAACTAGTTTCTTATATCCACTCAACTATTTTATTCGCTTCGCACCTTAGTAATTTTTGGTTTTTCTTTTTTCCCTATGGACTTAAAAAAAAGAAAGAAATGGGGCCTACTGTGCTGTAAACTTAATTTAATAATAGTAATAGACACACTTAGGTCTCCTTGCAACAGTAAGTAAATATTTCCCCCTTTACTTTGATGAATTTTCTAGAGGATTTGCTTGACCTTATTTCTCCTACAGATGGTAAATGTGGCATCTAGGCCAAAGGTCCTATAAAAGGTCACGAGGAAAGAACTGCACTGCGTTATTACAATCTATGCCTTAATAGTCTAGAAATAATTGTTGAAAAACGAACAATTTGATTTTGGCTTGCTCCACAAGGTTTTTGAAACATAAGAGGTTTTAACCTGTGTGACAAATGTATGTTGTGAATTTATTGACAATATTACAATAACCCATCTTATTTTTATTATTAAAATTTTGAGTAAAACCAAAACAATTGTTCTTTTCTTGACTTTAGATGAACAGTCGAACCTGTGTAAGACAGTCACCCATTGTCAAGGAGAAAAGTGGCCGAATAACTATTAGACAGGTGGCTGTCTTAGGCAGGACTGATCAAGATGAAGAAAACAAACCCTTCCTTTCTTAGAAAACAAACCCTTCCTTTCGGAGGTCCCAACCGAAGGCAGTTGCACTGTTGTTGTTATTTTTGTTTTTGTTGTTGTTTTCGCGGGGGGAGGGGGGGGAGGTCTTTTGTTGCTGCTTTTGTGCACGGGTGACAATAAAACGAAATGCGTCAGTCTCAGACAAGTGGGACCAAGTGCTATGGTAAAACAAACACACGTGTCGCTACCACTACCACTCGGAGAACGAGCGACACTTCTGTCAGAAGTTCATGCTGATGTCCATTGTTACTTTGTTACAGATTGGGTGACCACTCATTTCACTTACGGTTTGTGTATGGGTTCTGGGCGGGGTTTATGAGGGATCACATGCTTCCCTCACCAGCAGCTGAAAATTAATTTTGTTACCTATTGGTCAACAGTGGGAGGGGCCTACACAACATGATCGGTTGGAGGGACTACCTAACAACGACAGATTTTTAGTTTAGATTATGAACTGTGAAGGCTCGCCCACAATGCCTGGGGCCAATGCTTCATTTATGACAAAGCGTAATGGAGTCACTAAGTCAACTAAGTTACTAAGGTGGCCGTCTAAGACATGTGTTATTGCTTAGTGTGATAGGGGTTGTGTGTAGAAATATGGTGGCAGTGGCAGTGGCCGCGTTGGACAGGCGCCCGTTTTACACAGTTAAATTATATAGAAAAAATGCAAGGGGGGAAATGGAAAGTGTCTGTACAGGTGGCCCTCTCAAAGAGGTGGCCGTCAGGGCAGGTTCGACTGTATGGTTAAGTGCCAGTTGAGGTCAAAACACTTTTTAGTTTGATGGGAATTAAGCGCTTGTCCATGTTTGGGCATATATCTAATAGTTATAAGGTATTACAGTGGAGTCCACTTATTACGAGTCCGGAAAAAACGAGGAGTCTGTTATAAAGGCACTATTCTAAAACCCCGTTTTTTTTCTCCTCTTTACCTTTGTAAATAAAATACTGCTATCGCTCTATCAGACAAACATGAGAGTTGGGTATAGCGGAACATTGCTGCTGCTGTGCACAGTGCATAGGCCAATTATACATAATTATAATGCAAAACCCTCCAGTTAAGAAACTTGTTGGTGATCTTGCGTAACAAAGAATAGGAGAGCCCATGTGCGTCAATTATAATGAAGGCCGGAGCAACTGAGTAGGGAGGGTGTGGCATGCGCAGACAAGCAGAACACTTCGCGTGATAGGCCAGCGTAAGCCTAGTTTAGATTATCAAGGCCTACCATGCCTCTCCCTTCTCCGACGTGAGAATGGAGAGGTCACAGCAATGTGATGGATGGAGCCAATGTGTGACGTGCGCAAGCTGACAAAATGCACCCTAGGGTGGGGTGGGGTGGGGGAAAACACAGCGGGCGAGTTAGTCCACAGCCCTTTCTTTCTGATCGCCAACGTCGAGCTGTCAGTCCACATCGCTAGATCTAGCGCTAGAGAAAGAAATCTTGATTCGATTTTTTATCAAATAAGACGTAGAGATCATTTTGAAACAAAATCATCATCAGGGGAGATAGCAAAAGGAAATAAACAGAACACCAAACTCATAGATTAGGCCTACTTTACAGTTTCCCTTGAACTTATTACTGGACCCCTTAGAGCGAGAATCCTGCTATAACGGACATTTTGTTCCGGTCCCCTCCCTCTCGTTGTAACAGGATTCCACTGTACTACTAAGTTCAAGTTAAAAAGCATGTTAAGCATCTTGCTTAAGATGGAAAGAATACCGATCTATCTTGAATAGAAGTCGAGAGATTTGTGACTGAATGAGAAGGGGATTGCTCAGACTTGGTGTGTTAGGCCAACCTTTTACAGGAAGATAGCGCACGGCTCACGACATGTGGGAATGCGACGCGTGACTGTGACAGGTTTTGGACCCCCCCCCCCACACACACACACACAGGAGACGCGACACGCAACGATTCATAGGCAGTCGCACAAGACTTCCTTTCATCAAGAATTCTTCTGATGAAGATACTTTGATTGCGCTTACATTACTAATAAAAAATGTTATTTAAAAAGAGGAAAGAGAGCACCGTGACCAAGTGGTGTTGTGAACATTTTCTCTTAATAAGGAGCAAAGGGGAGAGTTTCAACTAATGTTCTGCTCATTGATGACGGGTTAAGGGGAGACCTGGGTCACCGATCCCAGAGAATACCGATAAAAAAATATTTTTAATTCAAAATATGGAGTTTTTGTCTTTTGTGGAAAAACATTCTTAAATATATCTGTTCTAGTATAGTAGTATAAGGTTTTACGGCGCTCGCAACTGCTAAGGTCATATGAGCGCGCGAAACACAAGTTGTTCACCTCTGCGCAAGTTCACTTCACGACTGGTAACTAATTTACTTTAAAATGCTAAAAAGTTAAAATATTCAAATTCGGTGTAAATACATTTGTGATCTAAAACAACTTTTAAGTAACAATAAAAATTTTAAATAATATCAGATTCACTTTACAACTCGCCATAAAGGCCAATGGCCTTTATATCTGTTCTATCTCGGGTCACAGTGACGAAACTGTTGAAAAAAAACCCATCCTAAATTACCAAAAAGGGAGTTTGAAAAGTGCATATTGAACTAAAAATTGTTTTTAAAAATCCTGTTTTTTTTCTCAAAATCTGCTTTTTCACATTATGTGACCTCCTTGGTGAAAGGAGTTTTAGAAAACTACCGAAGCTAGAAGCGTCAAATTTGGCATACAAGTGCTTAATCAAGATCTATTCTGTGGATCTCTATGTGAGGAAATTGGGAAATATTAACTTGTAGAAACATTCAAATTTTTTCTAACATATACCTCAAAGTTTCGACAACTGACTCTTGGGGGTCCATTGACTTTGGGCTCCCTTTTTTTATTTTTAAAGATAGGTCAAAATCCTTACATAGATCTACGGTCGAAATATGTTTGCACTTGTGTGCCAAATTTCAGGCTGAAATTTAAATATTTTCTATGAAATTCATCCGCACTCAGAAACTGGATTGAAAATCCAAGATGGCCACCACAGAGAACCATTTTTCAGAAAAGTCAATAAATTCACCCTTACTTAATCCTATCCACACGTTGCGTTTTGCTATCGTATTCATACGATGTGGTGAACTCTGTGCCCCTACTTTCCAAAGAGGGAATTTACTTGTTAATCCGATCTGTTCGCTTTGCAAAGCAGTCTGTCAAAATGACTTTTTGAGAAATACTGAAACTACTGAAAGTTTCAAAGAGATCTTTGCACAAGTACTCTAAAATGTGAAGAATACAACTCCTGGGGTACAAAATGACCCCAGGCGTACAGTTAGGATTAATAGTAATGCATCCTATTTACCTATGAACTTCTTGCACAATTACATGAAAGTGAATGGAAGTCATTCGTTTAGAAATTTTCTCCTGGAGTGTAGTGTACGTCTCCCCCCTTAAGACGTTAAGATGACAAATTTTTCGACCGTCTAAGATACTAAGAATGCTGTATATAAAACTTATGAGGAACTCAAGACACTAGTGCGTCCGCATCTAGAACCCGTGGGTTGTAATTTCCCAAATTTGTTTTCGTTCTTTATAAAGGTAAATTGGTAGTCTGGGTTTTGGCCGGTCTGTCGTCACACGTTACCGCTGTGTCAAGTCGTCCTATGTAGCCTACTGTAGTAAGGCGGCACTCCAAATCTTTGTACCCACTTTACTTCAAGCATGAGATGCGCTCTATGGAAGGTTGGCCTTAGACTAACTTAGAGGAAAAATTAGTGATTGTGATCCAAAGCTAGAGGGTCCATGGAAACTGGAAGTTAACATGTTTTGAGCCTTTATTCAACACTTTAAAGTGAAGTGCACACAAAAATGTGCTTTTGAATGGACAAGATAGAAGGCGCTGAGCTTGATTAAAAAAACAAAACAACTAAAACCAGCATTAAAAAAAGCAGTTTCTTCGATTTCATTTAGATCTATATTGATGAGCTTCTGATTTCATCAGTGACAAAAGTTGAGTCTTCCCCATGTAGATCTATACAGTAGAGTCCACGAATCTCGAATTCTCGGGTATCTCAAACATTATGCTTGGTCCTGTTTCAGTCCCTATGTTTTCTTTGTACTGGTATTGACTTCATGGAGTTCCAGAACATTCAGAACCCGCAACACTCAAATCTTGAACAAATCCACTTCACATTCTCAACTAAAGACCTGGCTTTACCGCCTTCCAGGCCGCGGGTAGCTTTTTGTTATATAATTATATATATACATGTAATTGTTACAACTAAAACGTGGTCTCACCACCAGAGGCTGGAAGAAGGGGGGAACGGGGAAGGGGAGGTGGGGAGTGATACTGACTCAACTGACTGCATCGCATGACTGGCTCGCCACGTATGCAATCATGCACTTGTTGCATTGTAATACTGTGCCTCAGCACTGGGAATTTGAACACATGTGTTTGAAATGCTACTGACCATCTGGAATATTTTTTGCTCTGAGAAAATTGAAGCCGTTACCTATTTCCTTCATTTATTATTTTTTTAAAACCCACCCTGCTTGAATTAGTAGGCTACTTGTACATAAAAGTAAATGATTTACACATCAAGGTCCTATCATTAAAAATAATGATGATATCACAATAGACCTCAAATTTTCTCTGTGCTGCATGCTTTTTCCATACTCACCCCACCCCCCCCCAACACACTCACACATTGTGTTTAAAATTAAAACAATGGCAACGTCTAAATGCCGTCATTATTAGGTAAAACTGAATTTTCATTTTCATGTCAGGATTCTTGTGATTCCAAAAAGATAAAAGGAGTTTGCTGCTTTGAATACATCTTTCAAAGAGGAGAGATAAAAAGACATGAAATGTCAAGTCAGTCAAAATATATGTTTAGACAATTAAGACTGACTGCAAAAAAGCAGGGTAATATGAAAGTCAGTTTTTGAGAAAATTGCAAGAGACTGGACACGTGAAAGTGAACGGGCCAGCCTTATAGGCCTATTTGTGTGTCTTGCTGGTCCCCTATGCCAGCAGTCCGCCTCCATGATAAAAGCTTTGTTTACAAAATCTCTTGAAAACTACACGCAATCATAAAAATAATATCAACTTTGTTGAAATTAGCATATCAAAATTAACAAAATGACTTGTGAGTAACTTTTTCTTTAATTTTGGAGATCACAAAAAATAATATTTTTTTTACCAAGATTGCAACACGTAATTTTCTTGTCCATTTTTGTATCACAAAATTGATGGACGTCTGTTTTAAACTGAATGTGTACTACCTCATAAGTCTCACGGAGGGAGATTTGACAAGACAATTAGAGGTGCATAGGTAATAATAGTAATTGCATTGGAGCACATATCCGTGCTCTGCAGTCCACAGCATGCTCTACCGCTTTACAGCTAATTGTATATTTTATACAGTTGTTACAGTACAGTATTTCGGTTGGGAAAAGGAACACAACATAGATCTGCAGTAGATCTAGCGTCCAGTGCCTACAACTAATCATCATTCATTTATTCTCCCATGAAGAGACAAGACCAAAGTAAAGTTAATTCATTGACTAGATTTGCATTCACCAAAATCTTTCTTCCCCCTCCCTCCCCTGCACACAGGGTACAATGACATATATAATAAAATGAGTACACAATTAGTTTAGGCATACACTGTAGGCGAAATCTGCTATGTGGGATTTGGTTTTGCTCCAATATTTGCTCTTTCTGCTTTCTTGTCCATTTGTATAGCTGAGCTTGTCTGTCCGAATGACTGCTATACCATAAAAGAACTTTCTTAAAGTACATTTTAAGAGATTGGTCCCAGGATTTACAATAAACCATCTGGTTACATGTATATGTATAGAAAAGACACTCTTATATGAGGGGCCCATTGTACATGTAGTGAGAAACAAGTGTTAGGTTTCGACCCTCCAACAAATTTGAGAAGACAGGTAAAGTTCATGTCACTCTGGATACATGAAGAGCACTAAATGTGAACTGTACTGTTCACGGAGCATTTTCTAATAAAATCCTGTGCTCAGTGCTGATAAAAACGTAATGAATTTTAAAATCTCCCATTATGACTATGACCTGGAGATAAGTGCCTAGTGACATTCCCATGAGCTGGGAAGATGACTCCAACTTCAATGGGAAGAAATTCATTGACACAATAAGAGCAGCTATAGCTTGTTCACTTTTGTCTTTACCGCGGTTGGAGCAAGAAAATAAACAAATCTAAAATCTTTTCAGGTCTTTGCATCCAGGTCTGAAAGTCGAATGGCCAACAGAATCTAAAAAAAACCCCATCAATAAAGGTCACTGCAAACTAAGGTTCCGACACATATATTCTTTTGACATTTAAGTTATAAGCGGGTCGAAAAATAATAAGAGGGGATTTACAGTACAGCATACTCCTGAAACATAAAAAAGTTGACCCATTCTGATCAACATCAGACAATAACGCATGCTGCACACCTATGAAATGTGGATACAAAAGATGGGTGAGTACTTTCCCCGAGACTTGTGGAGATACAGTCCGTGCCGGCTTTAAACACGCTGGCATAAAACACGTTTCGGACTCAAGCTTGCTAAACGGCTCTTACTGATTTTTTGCTATAATTACACACTTTTAAGCACGGTAACTTCGGCTTCAGGCACGCTTCATTTACAAGACAGTCAATACTTTCATGATGACTGAAGACCCATCGAAGATCGAAAACAGTCTACACCGGAATAGTGGAGTGCATTAAGAGAAACAAAAAGAACGCAAGTGATGGAGACACACACTCACACTGGCGGAGAGGAAGGCAGAGAGATGCACAGTTGACACAGTCGCGCCCGCGGACATAGGATCTAGCCTTGGGCAAAGCTACACACAGATGAAAAAAAATACAAAGAGAGTTGGGGAGAAGAGAAAAGGAGGCTGGCTGCGATTTCATCTTTGACCCTCGCTATCCATTAATCATGATTGTGTATCACGCACGAGGTGGGGCACAGCGGGCAGTGGTACGCACAGGCAGTGTGTAGGCTTAGTGTGCTGTATCGTGACAGGCCGTCCAAATTAAGTTTTCATTTTCCATTCGACCAAAAAAACCAAAAACAAACTTGAAAAGCAAACAAAAACTACCATGGCGGGTAAAAATAACAGTGCACACTTTTGCGGGACTGCTATTGGCCTACTTACAAAGAGAAATTTTCTATATATGAAAATCTCTGGATTATGTCTACTTTGAACTCAAACACGCTTCGGCATTAAGCATGCTTAAGTTTTCTTCTCCCAATGACCGTGTTTAAAACCGGCATGGACTGTTTATAGTCTTGGAAGGAAATTTACAACCTTACACTTACATTGAAATGTAGGGGTAAGGTGGTGTCGCTGTCTCAAAACGAGTGAGTAGAAGGCGAGATTACTGTTAATCATTTGTTGTAGTGATCCAGAGATACTCCGAAAGGACGGCTTTTAATATAACAGGGCTAAAAAAGAGAAACTTTTAAATAACTAGATCAACATTATTAAATAAATATTTTTGGTCGGTCGGTCGCTCACAGGAGAACCATGCAAAGTTTCATACACATAGAGGTAAATTAATAAAAGTGCTAGGACTTTTTAAATGCAGACAGATGAAAATAAATGAGCTGTAACTGCTGATAGACCATTCTTTGAAAAAAAACTCCAAAACAAACAAGACATGACACCAAGATCAAATGTTTTATAAAATTGTATTAACTTTCATTATTCATCACATCTCCCTTCTGTGAGTGCCGAGGGACACAATGCAACCATGAAACAATGTATAGATTCTTCTCAGCTGTCAAGACTCGCTACAGCCAGCACGGAACTGAGACATTGCCACATTGGAAAAGGCAGGGACGGGGGGGGATGGGGCGAGTCGGGTTTCTCCAACACCCCGAAGATCACAGGGAAAGCAGAGCAACATGTCTGGGCTATGCAACCACTTTCAGATTCATCAACAATAAAATTATCTCATCTGCAATGTGAAATCAGCACTTCGTGTGAAACCTGAACTTCGTGTACTTGTTTCCTTTGCATACAACGAAATCCTCTGCCTATACACAACAGGAACAGAGAGAAAAAGGCAATCACTAGCTTACAAAAATAAATTGGGGGCATGAACAATTTCAGCCATCTATATGGGCTACGGCCTTCACGTTAAAAATATATAGTGGCAGGAAGAGGGAAAACTCAAGACAGTCTCCCAGACATACACTAGAATTTGTTACCCCATCCCCAAAGTTCTTCATTGTCCACCAAAGCACTCCGAAGAATGTGAACACGTTTTACTGACAAAAAGACAGGGTTATCTTTGAAGTCATACTTGCTTAGACAGCTGCTCCAGGTACCTGAACATTCAAAAACTCTGCAATTTGTCACAGTGGCTCAAGGGGAACAAGCCAGGCTATGAAGGAACATTCTTTAGACTTTAGGGTAAATTACTACTGGCACTTACAATCATTGGCAACACCTTAGATCTAATGAAAGAACAAAAGATCCTGAATGCTGGCCACTTTTGTTGCAACAGCAAAGTGCAAAGTCAACATCAATATGTTGTCACCCCCCCAAAAAAAAAATTTAAAAAGAAAGAAAGAAAGGGGTGGTTTAGACAAATGTTTCAGTTGTCAAACATTTTCTTGACAACCAATGAACACCCCTCCCCAAACTACCGATTTACTAACTATCAACAGTTCAAAAAAGAAAAAAAACAACCCATCAGTGCATAGATGTAAAATAAAAAAGTACGTCTGTGGCTTGCAAATTCTTTCCCAAATTTTGTTTCCATTAGATTACAAATATCAATGTAGAGAAGACAGCAGCACCACAGTGCAAACTTATCCTTTCTCTTGAGACTGAAATGGTAGCTTTACAAAGCTCATCATCATTTGAAATATCCAGCAAGTGCGCACAAATAGTCACAGCAATCAACTGG
>NW_004797699.1:446840-490914 GCF_000002075.1 Aplysia californica
ACCCAAACGTCTCCCCCAATCCCCAACTATAAAGAATAATAGTGAAGATACAAGCTACCGGACATGGTTTTGATGAACACCAAAGAAAATCCCATTATATGACTGACCCCTATAGGCCAACTGGAAACAAATAACATTAACAAGGCAGCCAGGACCAAGGTCACACATGAAAAACCAAAGAATCACCTCCCCACTCCCCCCTTTCACTGTTAAAAAATCACTGATGGAATAAAAATGAAGCTAATATCAGTGAACATTTTGTTCCTAACTAGGGTCTTTCTATAGTGAACAAATTTACTAGAACACTCAAAGGTACCACCAGATTCCTGAGCCCTTGGTGGAACCCCAGAACTGAAGAAAAGAAATGGGGACAAAGAACTAAACCAAGGAACAGCCACGGATAAATTCATCAAACTCAAACCTAGCAGTCACTGAGTTTTTTAAGAGCATTGCAGAAGGGATTCCAGCCCCTACATTATTGGATGAGCAAGACCAGTCAGCACCCTTTTCTTTATCTGGTCTCCAGACACAGATACGCAAATATAACCTGTAGCAAAACTAAAATATCTTTGATAAGGACTCGGTAGTGGTGAAACAAAACAGATGATTTTCAGTATCAGTAACAATAATATCCCTGTGACACCCAAGGGAAATATTTTTCTGCTTGTAAAAGTAAAAAAACAGTAACAGAAATCTAGACTTTAGTAGTGTATAGCAAGGAGGGATAACACACATCCAAGCATCTAGCGTGCGATTTGAAGACCCCCCGCCAAGAAACCTAAAGAGTTATAATTGAATGAAAAGTAGACAAGACACCAAACAGGCTTGAAGATAATATATCTCTAGAGGCCTTCATCTGGTACACTGCTACTGCCGTTCACGAGAGGCTGCTTTGTGGTCGTCTGGCAGTCCATATTCTCCTCGGGCACTACTGTAGTCACAGCCAGATCCGTACTGGCGGAAAGCAAATCACTCTTTATCGTCGTCTCTTTTTGCAGCCTTTCAGAGTGTCTCCTGTCACTAGCCTCCTCTTGCACAGCCTGATGTGGGCCAGAGCTCTCCACTGGCACAGCACCCACACCAGAGCTGCTACTAGTCCTTCCTGGGCTAACAGTACCTTCTGTGACTCCATCATCTGCCAACAGCTCTGATGACGACTGCTCTGTCAATTCATTACAACCATTCAACCTAGGTTTACTATCACTGCTATTCTCGCAAGTCTGAGCCGTGACACAGCCACTCTCCGGAGAAGGACATGATGGATTTGCTGAGGAGGGTTTGCTGTTACTACTATTACTACCTGATGACGACACGGTTGCATTCTGTGTGGAGCCAGCATCACTGGGCCCACTACAGGTAGTCTGTTCTACTCCATGCTGAGAAGTCTCTCTCGGACAAGAAACACTTTCCCCTTCTGTATGTGGTGCAGCATCATCCTCATTACTCCCAGTAGTCCTGTGCTGCAAAGCATTGCCTACAACTTGTTGAGGCGTGTTGGGAGGTCCCGACACCCGTGCAGTACTTAAAGAACCAGCGGCAGTGAGGGTTGCCGTGTCTGCTGAGGTGTTCTCCTCCTCAGTCAGCATACCTGAATCTGGAGTCACTTTGTGGGCCAGAAAACCGCCATTAACCTCTTCACCAGAACTCTTGGCCATTGAAGTCTGTTCACATGAGCTGGTAGCCGCTGCATTTCGGAACCCGCTGGACATGGCAGAGAGGGCTGGGGGCACCACGGTGGCAGAGAAGGATGAGGATGGCGCTGTGGACTTGTTCACTGAGCTTTCAACAGACACCACTGTGGCGCTGCTTCCAAGCAGGCCACAGGAGCCCAGCAACTTGGTGCTGGCCGTGGAGTCTGGGTCAGTGCCAGTGACTGGGCTGTTACCACCGCTCTGGTCCGGCCAGTTGTGCTGAGGTGTGTTGTTGTTGCTGCTGCTGCTGCCATAATGATTTTGAGCATCGCCTCCCGGCTCGGGGTCCGGGGGCATGCGTAACGTCCGCAGTTGTTCATTTTCCTGCTGTAAGCGAGCTATTTGCTCCCGGGCCTCTTTTAGCTGCTGCTGTAACATGAAGATCATGCCCTGCATGCCCTCCACATCCTCCTCTAGCTCTCCAACAAACTCATCAAGCTCTGTAGACAGGCAGAGAAAAACGAAAATTATAATTTTATAGAAGTTAAAAGGCAAAAACAGGAACACAACATGAAAAAAAGTGAGTAATGTAAAAAAGTGAGTAATGTAAAAAAGTGAGTAATGTAAAAAAGTGAGTAATGTAAAAAAGTGAGTAATGTAAAAAAGTGAGTAATGCTACAATGATTTAAAACTGCTTATTTCAGGTACCATAAACCAAAAAAGCAAGATGGCATAATAATAGCTGCCACTTATCCTGGGTGAAATGTAAGAGATGTAAAAACAAAAGGACCCATCAATCAGAGGTGCACTTCAACCACGACACATAGCAATAAAAGTTGTTCCACAACCTCCAGAAATTAAGATATTATACCGGCACTCCATAAAACTATACTGTTTTGTGCCCCTATCTACAGAATTTAGTAAAGAGGCAGGCTGCTTCGACTCAGCCTGCCAGGGCCCACATGGGCTGATTGTGACCGGATCTCCGAATAAAACGTTTTGTCGGCAAGCTGTTCAAATATGTACTAAGCCCAAAGAGCAAAACTTTTCAGGAGAGAGAAAAAATTATTTCCTTCTTTAGCACATGAATCTACTTTATATATTTTCTCTTGCCCCCCCCCCCCCCCCAACATTTAGAAATTGAATTTCGACAAATATTTTAATTTTAAGAACATACGCAACAGATACTACAGATTAAGAAACGCTATTTTATTTTATTTTAGAAAATTAAAATCGAAATTTTGTTTGTTGTACATTTGAACAGTGGGCCAACAATTCATCTCTGACAGGATGAAGCTCGAAAGTAGAGAGCTTTGAAAAACCTAGTTCTACAACACCCCATAGGGGATTCCAACTGGGGTCATCCGAATGTATGTTAACCACAGTATGAAGTCGAAATGGAGAACAAAGCAAATACAGTTAAAGTTAAAGGATAATATTACTGCATAGCTAGTTTGATGTTATAAATAAAAATTCAGGATGTCCGTGAATAAATGAAAAATCAGGATGTCCGTGAATGTCCACTTTACCACCACTACCAGAGATAGTTCACACTCATGACAATATAGTTGTGAGCTCGTAAAACTTCTGCTGAACTGAAAAAAACCCCCGAAATAGTAAAAGGGGTAGCCTAGCTTTCTGAAAGATCTATCCTTTTGGAAGTTAGTTACTTAGATTCAATTACCTATAGCTTAATTAAAATTAGAGAAGACAACAAATTGCAATAAGCAAACTGGCAGAAGCACAAAATAATGACCGAGAATTTAGAGGAAAGATGCTTTGGCAATGCCTGTCGGGAACGGCCAGGACAATGTGGAATCTCATCCTTTAAAAATCTGACTCAATGTCTTGAGAACTTCAACCATCTCTCCATACCCATCCAGCTTGACAGAATCTTTGGCTTGACATAAAACACCGCAGTATGACCCAGAGCCACAGCCAAAAAGTAGGGACTTTGTGAGGGTTATGGAGGCCATGAAATAAATGAGCAATGTGCTCAAATCTTTGTATTTGGATACAGTGGTCTTTCTACCCTCTAGCACACACTACAGTACCCCTCTTCACACACTACAATATAACCCACTATTCATGCAAGGTGTGCATGAGGTCAGCCTACCTTTTCGATTCTGCTTTATTCCAGTGACTAAGGCTTTGTGCAGAGTTATCTCCCCCTCTAGCCTGGTCGTTCGGCCTGATGAGATCATCTTGCCCAGCTCACCATTCTCCTGGAGAAGCATGCGGCACTTAGCCATCAGTCGCATGCCAGTTTGGCTGAAGACAGAGAAGGCAGAAGTCACATCAGTTTTAACTCAGAGCATGATGTTCAAAGCAATCATCAGACCCAACCTCCCAACGACACAAAATAAGAAAATTCTCCAACAAAAACAGGAGGCATCCAGCCAAGGTCTATGAAAAATTATACATTAAATTCCATCCCTTTAGAACAAAAATGTTTTTATGACGTTACTGTTGCAAAAATGACAAAAAAGATTTATTTAATCTCTTCACTGCCGTCTGGAGTCCGTCTCACTCCCCGGGCAGTGCTACTGACTGAAGACAGAAGTGTCTTTAGGCCATTCCCAAAGGAGGGACATTAACATGATCTTATGCTCAGTAGAACTGAAAATGGGCTCATTCATCAATGTCATGCTCATAACTGTGCCTGAACTGCATACGGGAAACTGCTGCTTTCTTTCCTAATCCTTACTATCGTCATTTTTCCTTTACTTCTTTTGTACGTTTGTCACTCTCTTGTGACCCATTATTTCCGGTGTGCCTTGATAGTCGAAGCAGACTTTGTGCTGTTGAAGCTAGCGAGGTGAGCAGAGTAAGCCTGATTCCCTAAACAGACTTCTCTGTTGACATCCACACCTAGGTGCTCATATGAGCGTATGCAGTTGCGAACGCCATAAAAACTCTACTAAAACTTTTTAAAAAGAGTCAGTCTAAGCTCTTTAGTAGCACAATAAAGCAGGACCTTGAACTGAAGAAAGGATTATACACGATGGCAGACCTGCAGGGAGTGATACAGACACCACAATTCCTGAGACAAAAAAATTGATTGAAAAATAATCAAAGTTCAATCAGCAAATAGCTGAAAAAAAAACAACCCATACTTTTCTTAAACTGATAAAAGGGGGGAAAAAACAACAACACAAAAAAAGATAAATGGGTGGCGGCTGGAGGAAATCCTAATATGCTAGAGTAGCAGGCAGGTCGGAACTGATAGCAGGAATGAATCTGGAAAAGTTCAAGGCCATCGGCGCATTAATTGTTTCAGATCCGGGCAATCCTTGAAAGTCAACTTCACATGAAAATCAGATACTCCTTCCCAAAACTGGGAAGGACCAACGGTAAAACTGATTTGAAGCTCAACTTGAAAGGGTGAAATTCTGAGTCTCATAGAGTAGAAGCACCAAAGATGTACACTTCACACCAGATTTACTTCCTTGTTTTATCATCCCAAACAGGGAACAAACTCCAACCAAAAAACATCAAAACTGCATTGCTTGACACACACAACTGAAATAACAAAGCTACCCCCCCTCCCCTCCCCTTTGTATTAAAAAAATATTGTCATTTCTTCTTTTTTCAATCCAGTCTTGTGCCACTGGCATGTTACTCAAAGAGACATTAAAATTAACATTTTGACAAGACAGCAAGGGGACAAGATGTGATGAAAAGACTGTGTGTGTGTGTGTGTGTGTGTATGTAAGTGTGTGTGTGTATGAGTGTGTGTGTGTGTGAGTGTGTGTGTGTGTATGAGTGTGTGTGTGTATGTGTGTGTGTGTGTGTGTATGAGTGTGTGTGTGTGTATGTGTGTGTGTGTGTGTGTATGAGTGTGTGTGTGTATGTGTGTGTGTGTGTGTATGTGTGTGTGTGTTTATGTTTGCGAGTGCCTGCTGATGATAATCCTCGGCTGTGTCCAGGCAAGAAGAAATGAGCCAACAACACGTAAATGAATGGATGAAAAATGGGATTGACACTAATGAAATAATTAAAGTGTCAGGTCTATAAAACATTGTTAACAAAACCAAGTTAGCTTACATGAACTAAACATTTCCCTTCTAGTTGGTGAACAACAATTGGACAAGAAAATTCAGCAAAAGAGGATATATACGCTGCCATATTAAAAGAAGAGCACATAAACCAAAAACAAAAAGTGGCAGAAAGGTCAGGGAGAAATGAGGTGGACCTGACCATAATATTTTAAAGTTTTAGTTAGAGTTTTACGGCACTTGTAACACAATAAGGTCATATAAGTGCCGAAGATTAGAGGTGTTACAAGAGAGTAACAAACACAAAAAAGGAGGGGAGATAAGGACAATAGAGGTTTGATAGGAAAGAAGAAGCAAACCACACCACAGCACCCGCCAACCACCCGCGAAACAACTGACGTAACCAAAAGATGAACAATTGGTCGCGCCCACCAACCAGCCGCTTTACGTGAGGTAGAAACGACAAAGATTCCATTCTTAAAAGATGAACACCCTAGATGCAACACTTATAGAACATCACTCAACAAACACAGTACGATCCATTTCTTCTTTTTTTCAGCAGAGAAGCAAAGACATCGTGACACAAGACGCTGTGCTATGGAAGAGTTTTACGTATTTTCATACACTGAAGAGACCAGATGTTAGAAACAATGGAGCACTCATGCACCTACCATAAAGATCGAGCCCCAAACTAAAAAAAAAAAAAACCGTATTATGGTAGCATACCACACAATGTAACGCAAAGGTTAAGTTTCAAACACCAGAAAAAAAACCCAAGGCTTTTCCTTCATTAGCTGTCAAGAAAATTAAAATCAACATTCAAAGCAAAGGAGCTTTAGTTTGTCCTGACATACTCCTATTTTCTCCCTATACAACAGACTTTCGAGAGTCAACTTTTGGATGAATTATAAAACTTATAACATCTCAGATAAAAACAAATAAAGTTAAATTAAAGAAGATGATTTTTAAACTTTATAAATTTAAGAGTTGTTTTTTTTACACCAATCTTACGGACTGCAGCTCAGGAGTTCACCATAGGAAGAAAAGGGTTGTCAAAGTAAGGCTTAAATACTTGCTCCATAATTACAGAGTCAGTGATGTCGAATCGGCTCGCATTGGTGTGGAATGGTGAATGTCAATTTATGTTGCGAGAGTAAGAGTTACGTTTCTTCACAAATTTTTTAAAAAGGACACATACAATGACTCATAGCTTTCTTTACCATATTACGGTTAAAAACAGGTGTTAAGAAAAAAATCAGCACTGAGCTTGGGACTATCAAAGATAGCATGGAATTAAACTACTCTCAAATTTCCATACTAAACATCATTTTAAAAGTAATTGCATACCCATGGCAGACTCATTTTCATTCCACATACTAAAATAATGTATTAATCATCACAGTTAGCCCCCCCCAATATTTTGTGACATTTTATAAATGTGATTGACAAACTAAGCGGTCAACAGTCAACTTGTGCATTTCAGATATGTTGTTCTTGAGCGCAAACACCTGCCTACTTCAGATACTATGAAATCACTGTCAAATTGCTCAGGAAAGCAAATACCTGTAACCCCCTTTCTTAATTGAGGAGAAAGACCAATGATACAACTTAGAGTGAAACTGAAAGGATCTTGCTTGTGAAAGTGAGCATAACGGAAAAATCCTTTTAGATACAATTTGCATGGCTGGAATTCCGAGCTTTACCACAGAAAGATTTAGAAAACCAGAATGACCCAAAGAGTTATTTTTATCTAGAGTTGTAGAATCAAGTAAAGTAACTAAACAGAAGTGTATGACACATTTGTCTAATTCTGGTATAGTCACATCTTTGAAGATGATTGTCGACAATTTTATGAAACAACATACTGACCAGTTAACATTTAAAGCATTTTTCACAGCTTATCAAATGCGCTTTGTCTTTATCAAGATCATCACATTCAAATTTCTAATTTGAAACTTCTATAGGGGTATTCAAAACCATAAAGGACAAAGTTGTGAATTAAGGAATTGAAAAAGAGACCTATTCCTTTCACCACCGCAGCCAGTAAATGACTTGCCAACTATTGTCTTCTACTGAATGTCACTGAAACCCACTTAAGGAAGTTTTTAGAAATGTCATCTCTACACTTATCTTACTACATTTATAATGCATTCAAAAATTCGGGGTGCATCTTATCCTCAAACAACTCTTTAACAGATGAACCAAAATCACCCATTCTTTGCACAGCAGTTTGCATCAATTTGTCTTAACTGAATTATATTTTTCCACAATAACTGAGGCTGCTAACCAATGCCACTCTTAAGTGATAAAACTTGTTGCAAAAAAAAATTAATTTCATAGCGAACACTTTTTTGCACTAAAAGTTCTTAAAACATGCATTCAATAAGTATAAGTGCCCAGACCGGAATTTTAAAAAGTATTTATCTTTCTACAATACAGCTAACAGGTGTTAAAAAAAATGTCGATCTGTTAAGACAAATTGATAACGTCATTGTGCAAAAGCATCAGAGTTTATGTTCAATAGTTGAGGAAATAGTTCGCTACCCCATCTGCTCAGTACTCAGTCTTGAGAAATGTGACAAAATATTTTGAGTTTCACAAAATGTCAAGCTTTTTTAAATGCAATTCTTCGAATACCTTGATAACAAGTGCCCTCAAAGCAGAGGTGTTTCATAAGGAGGTGTGACTGTAAAAACCACATCAATACTTAGCTTGTTGGTTCAGATTATTATATTGCATTCTCTTCACTCTGCTCTAGATCACAGTAAACAAAGTTACATGTATTTTTTTAAAGGAAACGCTTGGAATTATTCAGTCCAGTACCAATTCAATTCAATAGTGTAGAGCTAACCTTTTGTTTCCATATTCGCTAATGTTAAAAAGCAACCTGACCATGGATGCATTTCATTCCAAAGGGGGAGGAGATATTGGTCACCCCCCTCCCCCCCCCCCCCCTAACAATTTAAGGAATATGCAACTACAACAAAAGTAGGTGCATTACAGCAGAATACATGACTCTACAACTGTACAGAAAAGTATTTGAATTATTGGCCCACAACTGGAACCTTGTATGGGCATCACATTCTGGGAGAATTCTTATTTATGGCATACTAACATTAGTAAATCGCTCAATTTCATACGATCAGAACCAGCTTCGGTTCCGCTGATTCAGTGATTGGTTTGGCGCAATCTACATGATGTATTTACATTGCCATTGATATTCCCAAATCATATCTTTGGACGGTAGTTTTTAGCTTCTTAATCTAGATGAATTTATCATGTGCTCTTAAAGTAGATTTCTAGTTCCTAGATGTATGGGTAGAACTTGAAAAGCACACAAATTAAACCAAAAAGTCACAAGAAAAATAAGTAACACCCTTACAGGCTAGATTAAAAATAAAAATGTGGTCAATAAGTTCCTCATACATTTGCAATTAAAAATAATAATGAGAATATCATTTTTAATTTTAGTCTTTGTTGCTGGGGTTCTTTGTTTTTATTTTGTTGTTTTTTTTTCTTCTCTTTTTCTAGTCATTGTGCAGCATTCCAATTTTAACTTCCAGGCCATGAAAAAGAAAAAAAAATATCCCCAACCTTTCCGCACAGAAGATCTGTTTTCTTTTTCTAATAATTAAAAACCAGATCTTGAAAGTCATATAATTGGGATATAAAGATATTTTGAGAAATAGCATTAGCCAAATCAAACCCAAGGCCGACTAAACCCAAGTCTCGTCTCTACTAAATCACAAAAACCAAGACATACTGTTACATGAAAGTAGTTTGTGCAAGTCTCTCTCATTCACAGGCACACAAAAACAAATTGGAGGAACAAGTGCAGATGTAAAGACAAGAATAGGCTAGGGAAGATGTGCTTTCACATATATAAGAATTTTAAGTACGGAAGTCAGGAATTATAGAATTTATAGAGGAAGAAAACCAGACAAGGATTTTTAACATGTGAACATCAGTGTAAAAAATGTACTACTCTATGGATCAGAAACATGAAAACTTACAAAGGACCCCCCCCCCCCCCCCCCCCCATAAACCTTAATTAGCCACATTGGGGCAGGGCGGCGATGCATTACATTTTTTCAAGAGACAGAAAAACCTGTCAAATTCTAAACTTTCCTTCACTTCCATTTCATAAAATCAAACAATTGAAGAAGGACTTCCTCAAACTACTAAAGCTACCAAGAAATACAACTTCTAAAAATAGATTTTGCTTTTATAACAGTATCAGTAAACAACATATTATAGTCCGCAGACAACTGAAAGGAACAGACTTTTAGTCAAGAACTAATACAAGCAACAGAATAATCGCCTTTCGAAAAACTTAACAAAAGTTCTGATCAGTTGGCTCCTCTTGCAGCAGTCAAAGACATCACAAAGATCTCTAATAGAGCTCAGAAAAAAAAACCCAACCTACATGATACAGCAGCAACACAGGAGTGACCCTTCTGGACACTTCAACTCATAAACTCCCATCTCTTTCTTAAAAATCAATTTCTATCCCCTGACAGTCCTCAAAATAATAACCCATACCTAGTCTGGCAGAAAACAGAAATAATTTGTTTCCCCATTTCAAAATAAATTATGGTCTCAAGAAGATTTTAAAGCCTAGAGCCATGAAAAACGTGTCATACTCATGTTCCCAATCTCAAAGAACACTGGCTTACAAAACCCCCATCTGACTTGAATACTCCAAATGAGAATACTAATATCCAAACCACTGAGAACCATAACAACTTCCTGTTCGACTGCACGAAAAAAATCATTTGTCTCCATCAGTTCATTATACTCTCAGTTTTGTCATTCAGCTCACATGCTCTCCTATAGAAATAAATATAAATCACAACCAGCTGAAAACATGCAACGAAGACTTCAACTTCAACACAAACAAGTCAGGGGAACAAAACAAACAAGAACACAACACAGGGGTCCAAAAAAAAAAATCCCAACAGAGAAGATTCCTCTGAAGGAGGATGACAATGATGCAGAAACAAATAAAACTGAAACAGCGCATACTCACCAAACGAGGACAGAAGATCAACGCGATGCCTTTCAGATGCAAATCAATTTAGTAGGATTGTCATAGTCATAGTCTACACGGAGTGATATCAAACCATTGGCTACCCAGCTACAAGCTGACTGGACACACCCACAGGTGCCAACGAGCAGTCGGCTGGTCCTGGGTCTAGCACTGTATCAGCCGCTCACTCGATTATTGGGACACTTGCAGGCCCCTAGAGCAGCCAGCTGGACATTTATCATACCCGAGCTGGGGAGCATGTGAAGAGTACAGTAACCCCATGGTTTCATCTACACACACAACGCCTTTTTCCCACGGGCACGTTATCAAGAAGAGGATGTCTTTGCTGAATATCAAGCAGCACTAAATTATCAATGTGTAGTTGTCGAATGTGTGCTGAAAGCGGGCGAATCTCACCCACTTGTGATAGTTGCCAAGGCAGCACAGGTCAGAGCTGGAAACATAAAACAACGATGTTGGCTTTCTCGAACTATGAACCTTCAAACGTAGCTATAGTGCGCTTGACTGAGGAACGAAGAGCATCAAGTCAAAGCTGTGTAAGGGTAAGACAGAAGTGTGCTGTACTTGCTTGCTTGAAAAAATGAAACGCTGAACTTGCTTGTGAGGCGGGATACGAGTCTTTTGGTCCCAAAGGCCAAACACCTGAACGTGATCAAGTGAATCGATTGCAAGAATCGGGCCTAGTGAAGACCGTATACAGCTTTTGACGCAGCACATAACAGCAAAAGATTGATTCTTCAGATGTGGTTCATGATGTTGCATTCTGCAAAAGGGAAAGAGCTGAACCCAGCCTTTCAGAACCAGGATGAGGTGTCCGTGCTGAAACCCTGTGGAAGGGCCCTTTTGGTAGTATCTGTGGCATGCTCACTCTCAGCACAGGGCAAGATGAGACTGCATTTGATACACTTCACGTAACATTCCTCAACGGAGAAACTGTTGAACACAAGGCACAGTGCAGCCCCAGTGATACATCACTTCGAAGCACTATAAAAGGATATTGCTTCTTCTGGTTTTCTTCATCCGTTTCCATTCTACAAGAAAGAAGCTGATTCCTGGCCAGGGAGCAGCTTTTTAAAATTGTGTTGAAGCACTTAAGCTAGAAGACACTTCTAATTAATATGGTTTACAACTAGTATAACTTGCCATGTTGATAAAACAGCAAGTAGATGCTCACAAAACAGCAAGAAGATAATATTTTAAGCACACTTCATCACATCCGAAATTTGCAGGACAAAGCCTTATAAATCTTTGTCATGTTGCATGAGCTTGGCTTTAGCCACTTTAACTAACACAATACTTTCCCTTGCTCATGCACACAACCAGTTGAAAATCCTCATCTAGGCAGTCACATGGACATTTTCCTCTAAACTGATGATACACCACGATTTCCATCTGCATATAAACAAACATCTAAAACATCAAGTTGTCAGGTGCAGTTGATAACCGGTACCTCCTCCTTGGTCTGTTCTTGAGCCCACTTTGTGAGCTTTCGTGGGCTATAACCATGTTCAAAATGGTTCCTAAACCACATAAAGCTCCACAACACAACAAACACAATTTAAACACAAAGGCAGCACAACAGTTTCTGATAGAAGAGACAAACCCAGTATCAAAGTCAGCTAGACTAAGAGACCCAGTAACTGAAAGGGAGTTGCATTATGTTAGGATTCTTACTGACCAAGGGAGGAAAGTGCCATGTACTGCTAAGAAAATGTAAAATAGCTGTGAAGAGAATAGAGCAGAAAAAAGGGTGTCAAGTGAGTTTAGAGTAAACCAACAAGCTACTGCTCATATTTCCCTTAGTAAGAACCGAAAAGAAGGAGCAGAATAATAAAAGAGGATGAAAAATAAAATTTATAAAAACGAAAACAACTTTTCGCTTTGAAATCAGACAGCAGAAGAAAGGTATATGGACTAAGAGTGAAAAAACAAACACTGCCACGATACCCATATACACATACAGATGCAGACGAACAAAGAAAGCTCTCACATGATCAAAGACGAAAATCAAACATTTTGAATGCCTTCCCTCCATGAACTAACCATTGCAGAAACAAACACAAACATACACGCAGTCACACACACAGGCCAGCACGCACACAGTCAGTCTCAGTACGGCAACAGCTGGTTCTCATTTCTGATTACATTAAGAGAGCACTGCCGAGTCATTGCAGGAAACATAACCATAACTTGAACGGACCTATCAACCATGGCGTAGTTCAATTATGAATTTATGTGGAACTGAGTAAGTAAGTATCATCAGTATAATATTCTGCAGTGAAGCAAGGATTTAAATGTGTGTGTCCACACCAATGTAAACAAAGTCTTGCAATATTACATATATATATTTTTCTTCTTCTTTTTGACCAATCTTCAGGAAAACTTCGTATTTAAACACCCCCCCCCCCCCCCCCCCCCAGCTCCGTGACAAATATCTCTACACCATTGTTTCTAAATTCCATATTAGCCTCCCACAAACAAAATAACAACAGATAGCATTAGCACATCCAGACACTTCCTTTCACTATCTTTGGTAGTCAGAAACTCATACACATCAACAGAATAACAGAATGAAATTAAAAGAAAAAGTATAATCAGAAAATAGAAACAGATTTCCAAGAGGATTCCAGAGGATTGAATGGTAGCTAAGCAAAAGATCTAAGAAAAGGCAGAAAACAGCACAACATGAGGACAAAAAAGTACATTTTAAAAAATTAACTAACTCAGGACCACCCCCCTATACAAGCTAACCTTTATGATGGAAAAAAAAAGTACAAAGTGTATGAACAATGAAAAAAAAAAACCCAACATGATTTTAGCAATTTGATCAAATACACTGAACTGACAAACACACACGGACGCACGTAAAACGTAAGCATGATTTCTTCTGTCCACCAGCTATACTCCTGTCCCTTTAGCATGCACCGCTTTCTTGTCTTCTTAGCCAAATGTAACCGTGAGCCCATTCCAGACTCTTTAGGCTCAGCAAAATGAAGCTGGAAATGAACCATCCGATCCTTGGAGAGCTTCCAACACACGGGGCAGGCACAAGGCACAAAAGAGAACATGAAATATTTTCCCAATCAAAGACTCTTTCTTAAAGCCAAGCATTGTGAGGGAAAACTTCAGAAGCTGTAGTACAGACCAACTTCCGTTCACGACGACACTGAAACCAAAAGGAGATAAAATATCCTCCCACGACTCTGTGGAATGCTTGGGCTGGGGAGGGAGGTGTGGGGGGGTTGTCAGTATAATGATGTAAGGGAGGAAAGACGGAATTGTGTACATTAGAATATTCACCCTCTCACGTTTTTTTGAAAACCTGCTTTTACTGTATATATTCACCCTTTCATAGTTGAGCAAGAAATCAGTACCGCAAACATGGAGCCCGAGCGATCAGTGTGGAGGAGATACATACAAAACAGAATCCCCCTGGGACTCCCAGCAGCTCACACTCCAAAATGATGGCGGGGAATCAAGTGTTACACATGGATTCCAACGCTCCTTCATGTTACTTCTCTGAGCCTAGCATCTTTCGCAAGGGCGCTACGGATCACAAGACATGACAAGAGAATGGTCAACAAGCAGCACCTGTCCGGCGTGAATTTCCAGGCGCTGAGTTCGTTTTGTTTTTGCTTGAGTTTCTCCTTGTGTTCGTCCATCTCGCCAGCCATTCGCTGAAACACCAGATTGATTGCTGGATCCAGAAGCATCGACCGGAGCTGAGCTGTGTTCTGCGTTTGGGCTTGCTTCATCTCTTGAATTTGGTTCTGGCAGGATACAAACACAACAGGTCACCTTAAAGTTCCGGCCAAGCACAATCACTAAAGAGAGCTAATACTTAATAAAGTGTAACTAAGAATATTCTGACAATTCAAAGAAAATTTTTAAAGTTAACACTGAACAGAAAAAAAAACAACACAAAAAAACAACACCCCCCCCCTCCCAAACAGACCCCAAAACAAAACAACCACATGTTTCCAAGCCACATATTGTAAAACGGGAAAACAGCTGTATTTTGAAAGAGTTCCTTCAGAAAACACAAAGTGAAAAACAACACTCACTATACCTACATTTAAACAGATGGACTTACATTTAAATATACGCAGATACTCCACACTGCATATTTTTACACCATTCACTTGTGATAATGATAGTGAATAGTTTTCTTCAAAAGAAATATTGCAGAACTGTTTGTTTTCACTACAAGATCACATGAAAGGGTCTTTCAAAATAATACAATCACTTGATCACTATGTTCTCTGTTTCATAAACCAATTTCAAACCCACAATGGGTAAAAAAAAACACCAAAAACCCAGTATACGAGTTCTGACTGCACAATGTACTGGCCTCAATCATGCATTGCATCAACTTGTGGACAGATGCTTGTAAATTTTCAGTTTCCAAGGATTCTGAGACTATGGAATTAACTAAACTTCGGCAACCATTTTTTCACTAATTTTACATCGGAAACCAGGCGACCAAACCACATTCAATCACATATATCTTGACTTCCGTTAGAAATAGATTGGTATTTTTTTCATTGAAAGCAAGACAAATGAATAAGCTCTAAGAATATATCAATAACTCTACATGCCTAAAAACTGACAAGCGCCAGATTCCACCGGATTGTGACAAAGTAAGTTCAATATAAAAAGAAAATACAAGAGAAACGTTTCAACACACCATGCAATCTTGTAGTTCCTGTTCCTTATTTGTGAGTCGCATCACTAAAGTATGCTCCCTTCTTGCAGTTTCCATGGTCACAGATTTAGACTTCCCATCTTCATCCTTGCCGTCATCATCATCTGGGAAAAACAAAGAAATCATACTAAACTATTGCAAAGGACACGGCGCACCACCAGTGGAATTTTAGTCGCCGCGGGGGGTTCTCCGCCGGGCGCCTTATCACGTCGGGGTCAGCTCCCTGTCCACGCTCTGTCTGGGCCGACTTAATTTTTGGTACTTTTTAAAGTACAATTTAAGGTGTATCCTTGATTTATGGTAATTCTCATTGAGTGCACCCAAAGTACGCATTTCTGCTCTTGAGACTCAAAAGAGAACAGACTTTGTAACTTGTCTGGTTATTTCGTTAGACGCGCTGGAGTCGGCAATGCTAAATTGTAATTTTTTTTTGGACTAGCGTGAATTTAAAAAAATCAATATAAAAAAGGCCTCGTCAAAATCTGTCGAACTTTTGGAACATGAACGACATAGCATTGGTGCAGATACTCAGAAAAGATGGTATCTGCGCATATAATAGAAAGCTGTAATTTTGCAACTTTGTCCATCGGGCACACAATTCGCTATGAAGTAATTCCTCCAAATACAACTTTATGTGTCTAATATAATCGTGAATATTCGCATATTTTCTCGAAAGTTTATAAAAGTCACCATGAAGTTTCTCTATGAAAAGTACAAATCGATTTTAGTGCTAGAATACATCTTCAATGCAAAACACAAACAGTATCTGTTACACTACAGAACTCCTTACTTTTCTTAAAATGCTAAGTCTAGGTTTTGTAAGTTGACTGAATAATAGGGATGACTTCTTGTAATTGTGTTATAAGAATAATTTCTAGCTTTCCAATGACACTGAATCAGCACCAGACTTTTCCAGCTTTATTTTTTGTTTCTATGACCATTTGCAATAACTGACAATGTGACTGATTTCTTTACATCATACGCGCATATTTCCGATGAAAAAACTAAGAATGAATGTGTTAGCTGTCATTATTTTTATTCCTTACAAGAAGTTTATCTCTACCCATGTATTTACACGGTTTTGTGGTTTTTTTAATCGCTTAGATTCTATATTATATCTTTTTAGATGTATGCAGGCTGCCACAGACACAGATGATTCATGAACAAACGCAGAGTAACTTTCTCTTGTTTAATAGTAAAATAAGAGCTAACGCTGATCGTCTTTAGTTAAGAAATGCAGATGTGCATCTTTCTTCTTTTATAACTTGACTATTTCTACTTGCGCAGATTTAAGATTTCTCATGGTAAAAGACATGGTATTCGTAGTCACTTTAACACAGAATTTGGAGAGATCTGTCGTGCTTTTAAAAATTAACAATCATTTATTCATAAGTTTGTAACTAAAATAGGACAAATTGGGTACTCTACAAACACTTGTCTTGAACAAAAACTAAGGCACAGAAATTAACCATTGTAATGCAGAATAAATCTCAAGGCATTGAGCTTTTATAGTACATCCGCGTAATGGTTTGCTATGTGGGATGGGGAAGAAGTTATATGGTTTTAAACATAGTCAAAAATGCGAACTTCCTAACCGACACCGGCAAAGTCGCTTCAGGGCTCATTAACCCCGTGACCCCGAGCTGGGGAGCTCCGGCGGGCTGCTGAGTCACGCTGACTAAAGGTAACAGAATCGGGCGAAAAGTGACGCCGTGAGGAAAAAGTTGCTTGAAATATGGGAAACTACACAATATTCATAAAGCATTTTAGAAAGGTTTACTCCAATTATACTGTGGAGTTAGCTTAAACCGAACATGGTTAATCTGAAAACAGCAGTAAAACCAATATAACCCCAATTTTTTAAAATTTGCCTTTGTGAGAAAACTATCCACCAGCTTAAATGTTTCTATTTCTAAACTAAAAAGACTTTTCAAGGTTATGACATTTAAATCTTCAACCTGCAAATAATAATGCAACCACCAGGACTTATGGTCTTCAAGACAGAAAAACGTACTGAAAGGACACGAAAATGCATGTGTGTCGATTGCTGCCCAGAGAAAGACAACTTTTATCACACATACTAAAGGCGTTATATTATATTGAAGCAAGGACAGCAAATGTGCGTCTGTCCCACAACCTTAGAAGGTGGTTCATGACTCACTCATTCTCTCTGATGCTAGTTCACACAGACCCCACGCATGAGCATGTAACAGCACATGGTGTGTTTCATTAAGAAACCAGCACTGGGTTTTCTCACTTCTCAAGACTATAAGGTCTGTCTCAGTATAAAGTTTCCCTCCTCCATAAAAACAAAGTATGCAACCAACAGCCACTTAATTTTGTCAAGTCATGAAATCATGTCTAAGAAATCTCAACGCCAAATTGTAAGTGCATTGGTGAACGGGTCATAGAGCTGTGACGTGTCAAAAGTGGTGTTCTTGTGCACTTTGTCCAAGGCAAATTTGAGGAGAATGGCTGAGCAAAACATTGGTGCAACCTTCACATAATGCTATGACGTCCGAGTTGTGATCAAATTTTTAACTCTTCTCGCCAAGTCTGCATTTGAAACCAATGGTGATCTAAACAAAGTAATAGGGAATAATGCCCCATCAATTAAAACAGTAAGGAAATGGAACATGGAGGTTGCAGGTGGGAGGTCTGACATGAAAGATGAAGTCCACACAAAAAACACGGGGAAAGAAAGGTGATGCACATTGGTTTTTTTGGTATTATACTGAGCTGGCTAGTCCCACCTAGCGTAACTGTCAATGGTGATTACTAAAGGTTCATTCTCAAAGACAAGCTGAGACCTGCAATCCTGAAGAAAGACCCCTTTGCTTGAAGAAGGGGTCATCCTGCATTGCGACAACGCGCCTGTTCACAAGTCCAGAGTTGTGAACGAGCTTCTTGAGGGCTACTCGTGGGAATTATTGGAACACCCGCCCTATTCGCCCAATCAACTTCCACCTCTTTCGCTAGGTGAAAGAAATGCTGTGAGGTCGGTGATTTGAGAATGAGGACCAGATTCTAGTGGATATGAGAAAAACGCTCAGGACCTTGGACAAATGATCACTGACCACTGTCTTTGACCGCTGGGTACATCAAATGGAGAAATGTCTTGAACTTGATGGTTCCTATGTTCATAGCTGCCACTCAGAAATTTTAAAAAAGGAGGAATTTCACACGAAGGCATATGCGCGCTCTCCGAAACCAGTGAGGTCCAGAGGCAATATATATATTACTGGAAAATCTAGCCTACGGTTTTGGAAGGGAAAACTGTCACATTGTTAACCATAGGCAACTGAATTAAAATGTATTTGAAAAAAAAACCCCAACAAAAAACCATAAAGGCAGTAAGTTGACTAACAAGCATTCGAGTCAATTTGACACAGTTTGGACTTGGTGACTAAAAATCCAGTGTTTTTTGCCAGCTGGTGTCTCATAAAAAGATTTCTTTCACTTTAAACTTGTACATAGACGTAGAGCAGTATAATCGGATCAAGGATGCAGGCACTCCTGTACAATTGCGGTCCCGTTTGCATTTAGTGCCCCTGTAGTGTGTTTCTTATTTAGAGATCTAAATTGAATTAAAATTATAGCCTAGGCTATCTAATCTAGATCTAGATGTATCTAAATATGTGTAGATCTAGATTATATCTATAGATTTACTAGATCAAGATCTAGATCTAGATCTAGATTCACTTCCACAGCAGCCACAATAGCCGTCATGTAAACAAACAGGACCGCAATTGTACAGGAGTGCCGCGGGCCGCGATTTCTTTCCCCAAAAACGGCTAGTTCAATTTTCTAATGAACTTTTCAAGTCGCACACCGACTGCTTTTTTTCTCATTCCAGCTTCTTTTATTGTTGCATTCTGAATCAATTTCTCTTGAATTTCCGCCGTTTTCAATGACAACTCGGCGCGCTAATGTCCTGATGCCCGATCGACACTGCGTTGCTCCACAACAATAAACAATGTGAAACTAGCGCTGGGCCTAGAAGACGGAAGTAGAAAGCTACGGGTGGACATGCACAAGCCGCGTTTTCGTCCCTCTCCCGGTTTGGTGTTTTCCGCGGGGAAAAAAGTATGAAATTTGCGACCAAGGTTGGTCCGGCGGAGGGAGGAAAGTTGCGGGAAAAGCTAGATGAAGCGGAGTTTCCGCTATTTAGCGGGAAAGTGGCAGCTATGTATGTTGAATAGGTATTTCAATAAGCTTACTGTTAATACCAAATACAAGGTGATTTATAATTATATGTGAGGACAGCATGACAGGGAAACTTTATTCTGAGGCAGACCTCATAGTTTAGCCCAGAGCACAGTAGAGTGTGCTGGTCTACTTCTGTTTGTTCTGTGTGACTGTTCAGCAGATTAAAGCAAGGAAATAGATTTTTAAAAGTGAAACTCGTCTTAAACATGGCCATCCCAACCCCACACTGTGACAATCATCGCAATATCTTTAATTCTGAAACACGGTTAAACTGAAGAAAACCTGCTTGTCCCTACGAGTGTTTTAAGCAGACTCTATAGTAGTTGTTTCAACTGAATTGGTAAATCAATTACAGTTGAAATTGCCCAAGACAATCCGCTTTTGTCAGAGAGAATAGCGGTTGTCTTGGATTAGCAGATGTCTCAGACAGTGTCATTATAATCAGTGTTTCTAACAAAGCAGAAAAGTAAAGAAAATTCGATACCAAGATTTTGGTGGCTGCATAGGCCCCCAGCAGGTTCCATATACAGCAACCAGGTGGGAGTTCAATGGCCGAAGCTCAAGGAAAAATTGAAATTTCGTTTTTTTAAAAGATTGAAATTTCGTGCTTTTAAAAGGTTGAAATTGGCATTCGGAAACGTGTTTGAATTGACTGCCAACAGCCCGTAATACCTATATTTTCATCAAGTTTTTGTCATGTTTGATTTCTTCATCATATACATATCTTTCCCTTTCTGACAATATTTAAAAGAAGTTCCTCTCGCCATCCTGCTACAATTCAAATTTGTCACTGCCATTGCACCATTGACAGAAAACAAATCAGGGAACAACTGCCTTGATGGCAGAGTCACCCAGGGTGCACCTTAATTTTCCTCCATTTTCAGTTCCAAGTATTCTTGATTTTAGGTTTTGAATCAATTTCTTTCACCGTAGCCTTTGTCATGCTCCCATAAAATCCTCACACTAGCAAATTCTCTACATCTAGACAGACTAGAAAAAAGTATTTTGATTCATAGTCGCCTTTGTTTTGTATGCTAAGGTTTTTTCCATTGATCCAGTCTGCTAAGATCCAACATTTTTCTTTGAGATACCTTTCCTCTTTTCTTCTTCATGGTCCACTCTTGACAACTTAACTTTTACCTAACTTCATAGAACACTAGCAAAACACTACATGCATGTTTTGAATACAAAGAATGTTGAAGAACAGGTTCGAGAACTACAGACTACAACTCTGTTCACCATGTGTTTTGCAAATATGCGGGTGTTTGCAATGTGCTTGCCGTTTTCGTAAGAGTTTTACGGCACTTGCAACACATTTGTCATACAAGCATTGGAGATAAGAGGAGACACAGGAGAGTAACTGACACAAAAAACAGTGCTTCCACCAGCAGCCGAAGCTGGAAAGTAAGGAAAATTCTGCCGGGGGTCTGGGAGCCCCCAGCAGGATCAAGGGACAGGGTCCCAGTGGGGGTTCAGGGGGGCTTCGAAGAAATTGAAATTTTGTGCTTTTAGAGGGTAGAAAATGGCATTTGGGAGCCAGTTTGAAAAAATGACCTACAGCCCATAACATTTATTTTTTCATCAACATTTTGTCTTTTTGATTTCTTCACCAACATATCTTTCCATTGCTGGCAATGTTTAAAAGCAGGTTCCCCTTTCATTGCTTCTATAATTCAACTAATTTGTCGTCACACCATTGATAGCAGGCAAACCTGGGAATAATGAATAGATATATAACTTCACAATACAGTTGCAAAGGGTATAGCCTAATTTTTCACGTCTGAATGTCTTCCGTCACAACCTCGGAACACCACTTCGAATTATTCTTGATTTTACCTGCGGCTGGATCGGGCCGATCGCCCGAAACTGAAAACAAACATGTTTGTTTTTTAGGCGACAGTAGAGTGATCAGCTCGATCGGCTGATCCCACCCGTAGTGGGCACCCCGTATCAGCATATATTTCTTTCATCGCGGCCCTTATATCAAGTTCACGTGCCAGAGAATCTTCGCTTAGATGTAGATAATTTTGAAAAAAAAGTTTCTTTCTGACAGTAATTTTCTGTCTAAGATCACAACTCAATTTACTTGATCAATGCGCAGATTTTCCAGCCGCGGCAATAATCTGAAGATAGACAGAAGGAATGAGCGAATGATAGAAAGGAGGAAATTGGCACAAAAAGATCGCCAGATTTTGATCCATCTGCAGGTAAAAAGTGTACTGCAGACCAACCCGCAATGAATGCATGGGGCATAGCAGAATAAAGGCCGATTGTAGGAAATGAACAATCTGGCAGGTCTCTATAACATTAAATTATTGCCGAGAGAATTGCTGTAAATATCCGCAACTTATACAAAACGATACGAAGGCGAGTACGGAATTTCGAAAGTCCTGGGCTATCGTCACAGTTTTTTACAGTGGGAGTTGATAATGATGGAGGAACAAGTACGGAACTGGCAGAAAGTACGGATTTCCGTAAAAATACGGAAGAGTGGAAACACTGAAAAAAGAAGGAGAGATAAGGACGATAGATGTTTGGTAGGAAAAAGGAGCAAACCACAACAGAGCACCCACCAACCACCCACATGTGCCGGTTAAACTGTATTTCTTTAACAAAGCATCATCAAGAACACAGGTCTAAGCCCAGCAACAGCAGGAAATGATAGTCCACAAAACAATACTGTCCAAGAAAAGTAGCCCCTATTACAAATATTTTACTGAGAAAAAAATGACAGATTATAATAGAGGGCACTCGTTATCTAGAGGCACGGTAAGGAGACCCCCTCTCATTCAATAGGTTCCAGGTTCCAAACAGGACCATGACAAAACATTTTCGTCTCTAAAATTTTCTCCTTTCACTTCCTTTCCCGATCTCAAGTCATATTCTTTCATCTGCTTCCATCTCCACCACCACCCCCACCCCCCCTCCTCTAGGCACCAGATTCTCTCTACTGCTGCTACTGGCTCCTTCTTACTGCTCTTTTTCAGCTACATTCCTGATCTTAGGGTAGGAAGGATCAAACACCTTGCTTTCTTGGATAAGGGTGAAAAAATCTCGGAGGTCTCATAAGCAAGTTGTGAGAGTTAAAGATTCCTTGGTAGTACTAAGATTATAACAGTAGGCTTCGGCCGCCATCTGGGCAAAATTCAAAATTAATTCCTACCAAAACGGAAAATGCTTCATGTGAAAACAACCAACTTGTTTTCTGCATGCTCATATGACCTGAAGCAGTTACGAGTACTGTAAAACGCTTACCAAAACAAAACAAAATAGAAAAAAAAAATATACCTATATCTGGTCGCTTCCTCGACTTTGACTGAGCAAAGTTGCTTTGATCATCCTGGTCTCGATTTCTGAAATAAAAATGCAATATTTGAATCCAACAAACTGATGCAAACAAGTGTACAAAACAATAGACACAGCTGAACGTCACAGAAAAAAGCCCCTTTTGAGTTTTGTCTCGTCTAACTTTAGAGACGCAACCCTACTATTTAGTGAGGGAAAAAAGCAAGACAGAACAAACAGATCAGATAAAAAAAAAAAAGGAGAGTTAAGATACTTTACCAGTCGCATCCTCCAATAACTCATGCTACATTTGAAAAGGGAAAGAGTTTTTTTTACATCAGAGGAAAGAACATGTTCAACTAGTACAAAGAGAGGCAAACACCAATACAGAATTATATCATACACAGATCCAACAGCACTTACTTGCCGTATTTGTCGAAGTGATCATCTTTAGTGTCATCAAAGTCAAGCCGAGGCTGAAATAAAAGCAGTAAAAAGCCATGAATAATGACTAATACTAAAGTAATCATATGGTCATTTTCTAATTTTTGAAAAGTTAATCATTACATAAAAGGTTAGTACAACACACATCCACAAACCCGTCAACACAAAATAGAAGATGGAAAAATAAAGTTTAAAATCAATCTCAACATTTCCTACAAATAATACTACTGTACAAGTACAGATCACAGTTAGAAAAGAGGTACGGAGAAGGCGGTGGCGATGGATTGGACATACTCTCAGGAAGTCAGACAGCTGCATAACAAAGAAAGTGTTGGATTGGAATCCACAGGGTAAAAGATCAAGGAGAAGACGGCATGGAACCTGGAGAAGAATCACAGAAATTGAAGTACAGAAAAGTGGGTAGACATGGAATAACACCAAAAGGCTAGCCCTGGATAGAGAAAGGTAGAAAGCGTTTGACCGTGACCTATACCCTGGTGCACGGTGATTTTTGTTTTTGAAGTGTTTTACTGCGCTCGCAACTGTATAAGATCACGAGCGCGCAGGACACATTAAACTTTTTCAGTTGGTAGGAAATTTTGAATTAACACGCTCTGCACAACTTGCACACAGGCCCTCCGAGATTTTTCGCTCTTTTCCGAGAAGGCTAGGTGTAGATCTTTCCTACCAGAAGACCAGAGGTGTGGCTGAAAGACAGCAGTAAGATTAGTAAGAATGAGCCATGGAGTAGCAGTAGAAAGGCTGCAGAAAGAGCCTGGAGCCCGGAGGAGGGGGCAAAGGAGTTGAGGGGGTGGAGGCAGAAAGTGGAGACGACAGCAGTCAATAAAACATTGCTAGAGAGCAGGAGAGGAGGTGAAAGGAGACAATTTTAGAGAAGACAATTTTTCGGTCGCTACCCGGATTTGAACCTGGGACCTTTGAATGAGAGGCAAACACATTAACCTCTAGGCCACGAGAGCCCCTGGTGCAGGGTGAGAAAGGCAATGATGATGACAAGTACAAATAATTGAACTCACTCTTTTTGGGGAGGATGTTTCTGACATGGCCTGGCTGCTCTGAATTCTGCAAAGAAACAATTGATGCACATTATAACTAATTAATATGTGACCAACTTATTTCATATGTGGAATAATGTATTGTACAAAAATCTTAAGGGGATCCACTGGTCAGATCAGTAAAAATTTTGAAAAAATATCAATTTTCAGATTTTGGAGTATCTTAATAGATATCAATATCAAGGATCCATCTTTAGAAGCCTAATTCCTTTATCAAACTTATAAATAGCTGGAAAATGCATTTAAGAGAGGCAGCAATGTAGGAAAATCTTCACCAAAAATTATCTCTCTTTGCAGTTTTCTCAGAATTGTTTATCTGACCAGGTAGCAACACTATTTTGAGTAGATCTCAGAAAGTTACTGTCAGAATTGTTTCAAATTTGGACACAATCTTTTATACACATTTCTCTATAACTTTACAGGAGCATTTTTGCTGTTTATGGAACACATTTGGAGTTTTAGGCCTGTTTTATTTGACAAAATCTGAAAACATTGGAGACCTGAATGTGGTGCATAGCAAGGACTGTAAGGCTCACAAGTCAGTACAGAAAATTCAAATTTGGCTCTGTAAGGTTGTTCTACCTACCAACAGTAATCGCCATGCCAAATATTAGGCTTCTATCTTGATGAGTGTTGATGATTGACAAAATATAAAATTGGTTTTAAAAATGCTGAATCAATCCTTTATTTTTTATGGCTCGGGATTATTATGGCTAAAATCTTGAATTTTTTGCTTGGTAACCTTTTTTTGTACTATGTCACCGCCTTTGATGCAGAAAAGCAAACATTAGACCAAAAACTATAGGATTTGGGTGTTGACCATAGCTACACCCCCTTAAGACCAGGATGCATCCCAGAATATTTTACTTAATTTTACATATTTTCTTCATTTTACCTCTCAAGGCAACTTTGAAGAAAATTTGTAAATGAGCAAAAAATAATTTTTTTTTAAAAATGAGATTCACACACCAAGTAAAGCCACTATTTAACTTTAACAGGCCTAAATTGGTAAAAGTAAAAGTATACTTTATAGGTAAAAGCTCCTCCTGGGGACAAAACCAGAATGTGCATGCTTCATCACTACATAAAAAACTGCAAAGCAACTAATTATAATTATGGGAACAAATCGTTGGTCAGTCGGGATGGGGAGAAAAAAAAAAACAACCCTTCCTGGCCCCGGATTCGATCACACGCTCATAAAATAATGATTGTTTGATTTCAAACGCAGACAAGCTGTCCATTCGGCCATCAGAACTTCCAACAGTGTATGTGCACAGTTTCAGTTACAGTTTCACTAAAGGCAATGCAAAATAGATCTAGATGTAGTTTTTTACAACGGAGAAAGTAGAAAAGTGAGAAAGTCGAAAACACGGGAGGGGGGAACCATCAATGAGGCAGCGGGCATTGAATCAGCAGATGAGGTCTGTAGGAAGCTAAAAAATGGCAAAAAATTATTCTAATATGTATGTGCGTGCGTGTTGTTAGTGTGTATTTGGCACTATCGCTTGTTCTGCTGAGCTAATTTAATTAACTAATTGTTGACTTCATCGCGTTTTGCGCTTTGTATTTATTTGACTGCTTATAATTTTTTAATGGCTCATTCATCAGCTTTGCGAAAAGAAATGTTTTTTATATGCCTTTTACAGTGATCATAACGAGCTAAAGTAAAAAAGGAGAGATATGCCAACAAAAGCACAGTACCTGCGAAATAAAATCATGAGACAAATTTCATGTTTCAACAGAAATCTTGTAATTAACAATTAACATACCTTTGAGGACAGGGAAAACAGCTTATTAATGTGCTTGGATGGGGTGGTATTAGATTTAGAGGAACTTCTATTTTAACAATAGAATCACCAACACAAATAGTAACCTTGTCACCTTTCTTTGATGCCATGGTCAAACTTTCCTCTAACCACACAAATCTAAATTTGCTTTTGATTTTCTAATCATTTTCTTTCATTTTGAGAACGTCCAATTTTGTCAGTTCCTTCATGGAATGATAAATGCTTTCAAGAGGGCTCATGCACATGAAAATGCGCTATCGAGCTAAAATATACCCCACACTAACATTGCATTCCCTAGCAGTTTCGCGATGACTGAAGCGCCTTGAAATTCGAGTATTGCACACACTGGCGGATTGCGCAGGCCGATCGCTAGGCATCGTATTGTCAATAAGAGGACATTTTGTGCCAACCACGTGACTCACGGAAAGGAAGAACTGGGAGGGAAAAGCAGAGAAGACTGAAAATCACGGACTTCGAGAGATCCGCAGAAGATTATAATCACTGCTTTTACAGGGTTGGGTTGATTTAAATCAGTTGATTTTTTAAATTTTATATCAACTTGATTTTTTTAATTTTAAAAAATCACTTTAAAAAATTTTTATTTTTATTCAGTTTTTACACATTTCAACATTGTTGTTAGGTTTGATATCTTAGCTCACCGCGAATCAAACGTATAGATCTAGAGTACCTGGCCCAACCCGCGACCACTTGTCGTATTTTGCTTCTCAGTGGTCTCTGTCAGCAAAATAGGTCATGCAATCCATGTTCAGGGCTGCTTCAGTGTGTCAACTTCCGGTTTATACTGTGATATCGTCAATCATTCCAAAACTTCATTCTCAGATTTCGCATTTTAACATGTTAATGCTTTGCCCTTGGCGCAACCACATGCCCTCAGCGCGACCGCAAACGGAACAGGGTGCGACCATGCGCGCACAGATATGACAGGTGCAAGAAAGTTGTTAGTACACCATTTAAGGGTTAGTAAAATCATTTCTTTATCAAATCATGATGAAAACCATAATCTTATTGATAACAGAGGGTACAGAGACAAGTGGTCGCGGGTTGGGCCAGCTACTCTAGTTTAGTAACTGAAGAAAACTTCTCTAAGAATGTTTCTGATAAGCCTTTCACTTCGAACTCGACTGCTGCACTAGCCAGACGACTGACGTTCTTGGAAAATTAAGGATTGACCAAAAGTGGAACTAGACAAGGCATGTAACTCTAATAAAACAGATTGCACACGAGCTGCACAGAAGGAAAAATGGGGAACTGGTCGCGCTCAGGGCACGGTCGCGCCAAGGGCAGGTGTCTATAGATCTAGATGTAGGTCAGGCTCAAATAAGGGGGGTGGGAACTACCGAAAAAGCACCGATTTGCCATCTCACCCCGGATGAGAAAAGAGGTGGCCTTTAGAAAAGGTTAGAGACCATCATCCATGCCACGGGCCACTGTGACTATGTCGACTATGAGCATGGCATGAGTTTGCCTTTGCTGTACTGTGACTGACTGTATAGGGATTCTAGATCTAGACTTAGATTCTAGAGTCTAGATAGAGTAGGCCCGCATCACCGCGCTACTGTTTGGGTGCGCAACCCCCGGTCTCCTGCTTTGTTTTGGATAAGAACAGCGAAAACGAGGTCACTTTCTGTGAGCATGCGCAGAATGCAGCTTATTTCACTTTCGTTTTGGAGGTTCCTGTCAACACACGTGATTCTACGGTGTCGGAAAGTTTTGCCCCTTCATATTAATGGTTTTCGTAACGGGTATCGGTCAATTTACTAAGCGCTTGAGTAGTCGATTATTTAGCACATCTCGCTAATCTAGCTCTAATGTATCGTAGAATGTATACTAGAATCGATAAATACTATCGCAGGCTGCTTCTTAATGCCCAGGAACATGCCAGATAGGGTTGCGCACTGAAGCGGACCAAATTTGGGCAGTCCGTTTCAGTGCGCAATATCGGCTTTTTTGCTATTTGGCATTGATAGTGTGGCTTCTAGGCCCTTTGTCAAAGTTTGTTTTACTTATTAAGTTATTTCTTTATGACCTGCATTGTGCACTGGAACAGACTGTTTTCCTTCCATTTGGATGCATTATATTGCCATTGGAAGATGATAAGTTAATGTATTCATGTCAAAATTAATTAATATGGAAATATAATCTCCAAAATGTTCAATTTCTTCTTTTCATGTCTTTTTCTTCTTCTTTTTTTCCCTTTTCCTTAAAGAATACTAGTCTAGGTATAGTCTAATTCTTGTTTTCTTCTTTCACTTCCTTGTGTCCACAGCACCTTTCTTTTTCAATTTCTTCTTTTCACGTCTTTTTCTTCTTCTTTTTTGTCCTTTTCCTTCTAAAATACTAGTCTAGGTATAGTCTTATTCTTGTTTTCTTCTTTCCCCTTCTTGTGTCCACAGCACCTTTCTTTTTATCCATTATCAAAACACATACACAAGGTGTAAGGAAATCTCCTGTTACGGGGCGCACAGCTCCCAAAAAGAACACGCCTAATTGACCTTGGCCTTCCGTTATGGTCAGTACAGGAACTTCTTGCAAGGAAAAGAAGACAAGGCAAGGATAGAGAAAGATGAAAAGTGTCAGAAAAGAGCTAGATCTAGATCTAAAGCTGTAAACATGGTACTATTGGGCACCCAACCAGACGATATGTTGCACAAAACCAGAAACCTTGCGCACCAAACCAGACACACGTTACCAAACAAACACCACCACAACATATAGAAATTTTAAACTGCTGTTACAGTAATACGCTACACCGTATAGAGAGGAAGTTTTTCTAACTTCTGGTGAAAAAATCATGAAGATCGACCTGTAACTTCCAGAGATGTCCACAAAAGATCGCTTACTGTATATCGCACCACAGGATGTACTCTTCTAGATCTAGAATCTACACTAGCTAGACTACACCCCAAGCAAAAACTGACCATCTCATACTCATCATAGATATGGCAGGAATACAAAATGATTTTTTAGGACCGGCGGACTTCTGAGTTCAATTTTAGGCAAACCTCAGCTTACTCTTGAAGTATGAGCGAGCGATGACTAAACTGACAGTAGATCCAATGACAGAAACAGGGAGGGAGCCTTGCCTGTACGTACTGTGTAACAACTTCAATCTTTAATATTACTGAGGAGGTTCATTGGTCTAATTCTACATCACATCATTGAAACGTGAAATTCAGGGCAAAGTGTTCAACATAAATCTAGGGACATAATACCAATGTTGCAGCTTCAGTAAAGCCAACACGTCAAATGTATCAGTTGTGGTTGATGGTACACATTAGACGCTGTCCGCCATTACAGACTACAGATAAAATTATGCAAATCGTGCGCGAGAGTTGATTTTTTTGGTGCCATGTGTTCTATTTTTTTTCATACTGCTATTCAAAAGCTATTATTTTAAATCAAAACTATCAAAACTACAACAACAACAAAAAAATGTATGTTGCATGTTCTCTAAAATCATTTTATTAGAGGATGTAAGAATTGACCTTTACCCTGACCCTAGCCTAGGCTAAAAGCAATCGTGAGGAGTGAGGACACTACCAAAACAAAGCTCTACTGAATCTGACCGAGTCTGCACTCTGCCTGCCTGCACTGCTCTGGGCACCGCTGTGGAAGACTGAAGTGGAGAGTTCGCTTGCAATTAATTATTGGCACAAGGGGTCAAATCTACGCTTCTAGGGCATACTGTTGGCGATTCAATAATGTTGTCTACCACTTCCAACGTATTGAAAAGGTTTGCACTTTCGTCACAAGGCGAATATAGAGTATAATGTAAAAATAAAAAGATCTTCTGAAAGCTCCACAGGCATGTGTCGTAGTATAGCAAGGACATGCGTCCCAGTCCTGACATTGACTTACTCTATTCTTCCAAATCCAAAGTCAAAGTGTGTTCTGATCCCTGGTCCTACTAGATCTAGATCAAGATCTAGTATATATCTAGATCTAGATCTAGATCTAATTGACCTCTGGAGCTGTCTGTAGACACTTTTTTTTTTGCCTTACGATTTTTTATTTAATTTTTGTTTGTTTACAAAACTGGCCTGAGATCATAAAACTGGACAGAATTGACCTTTTGGTGAGGACAGCTGATTTGTTGTGAACCGAAAGTTGGACAAAGCAGACCAACACTCTGATCGTTTATTTTTCGTTTCACAATTGGTACTACTTAAGAATGTGGGTCCCGTTTACAATTTAAGATCTAGATTAGATCTAGATTCTCTATGGAGTGCTGGTTTTGGCTCCACCAATGATTACTTCTGGTTCTAAACGATTACTTTTTAAATTTTTGACGCGCATGCATATATGGAGAGACTATAAAATCTAGATTCTATGTGTCCCTGCTGGTCAATATCTGTCATTTGAAGGAAATTTCAAAACTGAGTTAACATTATCATTATTTTTTTTAAACTATCACCTTTTCCCCACAATATAAAACAAGAATGAAGTCATAAATATGACCATATTTGACAAAAATACAGTCGAACTTTTAATTGTCCTAGGTGAGGAAACACGAAACGAAAAGGAGAAAATGGCCTCCGAAGTTGAGCAACGTGGTTCCATAGCAATGGGGGTTTTAGAATTGAGACATAAACTTGAAATTTAAAAGTTATCTTGGCTGCCATTACAAGGTAACATACAAAAGTAGAAAAAACTATTCATTCACAGAGAAAAAACTTATGGACAAAACAAGATTTTCACGAAAATGGACGTAAACAAGCTTGAAGTGAGCTAGAAGCTACCGTTTTTACTCCAATTTACCAATCAGAGGTGTTTGCATTTCAGACCATTTATGCTCGAAAAGGGGTCAAAATCTAAAAATAGTTGCAAATGAAGAACGTTGAAGCAAAGATACTCCACTACCATGGTTGAAGTAAAGGTGGCCATGAGGTAATGGTTCTAAAAATAATCTCACAGCTACACACTAGCAAGGTCCAAATTCCTTTATATCTCGTCCCCCAAGCTCACAACAAATCACACACACCTTAAAAAACAAATCAAAATTAAATATTTATAGTCAATTGCAGTTGATTATTTTTTATCTTAAATGAAGCAGAAGACATCAAACTTCCCCTCAATAGATCCAAAAAAACAAAAATTTCATGGAAAGTCACTTTTTTGCCACCAGGTATGAGTTTCAATAATGTTGTCTCTACCACTTCCAATTATGTCGTTAAAAGGTTTGCACTTTCATTACTAGGCGAATAATTTAAAAGATCTATGCTCAAACAAGGCATGTCACCAGGAGCACAGAGGACCAAACAACATCCCAAGTAATAGAGGACTCCTTCCAGGCACAGAAGTGATGCTAGCAACATTTATTGACCAACAAAAAGCATTTGACAAAGTGTGGAAGGAGGGTCTACTAGTCAAGCTCCTTAGAAGTAGTATCCAAGGCAACATGTACCAGTGGACCAAATCTTATCTACACAACAGAAGAGCACGTGTGCTGGTGGATGAATATCAAAGACTGAAAATGCTGCTTCGACAAGGAGTACCCCAAGGTGGAGTTATGTCACCTTTTCTCTTTATCCTCTTCATCAATTACCTCATGAAAGAACTGCCCAAAGGAATACATGCCGCATTGTATGCAGACGACCTGGTTCTTTGGTGCTCTGAGGAATTCGTCACTACCTCCACACATCGCATGCAACTAGCACTGAACAAACTCACTACATGGACAAAAACCTGGTGTATAACCGGAAACAAAGAAAAGTCTTGTTCTGCTACACTCTTCACTTTCAGCCAGGCTGAGCCAGAACACCTCGCATCAGACAAAACCCCACTGAAATTTGAGAATCAACTGAAGTATCTTGGAATAATCTTTGACAAGCGTCTCACATGGAAACAACACATTCAAAATGCAGAAAATAAAGCCAGGAAGAAACTTAACATCATGAGAAAACTAGCACTGACTCGGTGGGGAGCAAATGAGAAAACGCTTAGACAGGTCTATCTAGGCGCAATCAGGCCCCATCTCGAGTACGGATCCAGTGCATGGATGACTGCAGCACAGACTCACAAATACACTCTGGAAAAAGTGCAAAACCAGGCTCTCCGAATAATCATTGGAGCAATGAGGTCAACGCCTTATTGAAAAGATGGAACAAACAACATCTATAGTGGCCCTGTAGAGGAGATGGGAATGCAAGGCCCTCATACAGTACACCAAGGCCACAGCTATGGAGGATTATATACTGCACACAAGAACAGCCAGATCAAACCCCACAAGACTTAAAAGATCCAACTTCTTCAAAGAAAGCAGAAAAATCAAAAGATCCCAACAGTACCATCTACCAGCCACAGTGAACATGCTAAACCATACCCCAGAGGCACCATCATGGGAAAAGAAAAACACAAACATAATTATACACACGTCCATTCCTATGTTCACCATAACAGATTACCACAGCGACCTGAGGAAGAAGTCCCTCACCCTGTCCATGCTTGAATAAAGATACCCACGAGAAGCATGGATAAGGATCTTTTCGGACGGATCTGCCTCTGATGCTGTGAAAAGAGGAGGAGCCGGAGTGTACGTACAGTTCCCAAATGGACAACGACAAGCAGAGGCAGTCCCAACAGGACGACATTGTACAAACTACAGAGCAGAGACGGAGGCTCTAATACATGCAACAAACATCATCAAGAATGTGGTAGACCCCCAAAGCCAAGTAGTACAGTCGAACCTGCCTTAACGGAAACCTGTATAAAATGGAAACCTGTCTTAACGGAATCTCCCCGCTACCCCCTTGAAATATTCCTCTTTATTTACCTGTATAAAACGGAAACCTGTCTAACGCGGAAACGGAAAGAAAAATCCGCTCTCTTCAGAGGGTTTCACCTGTCTAAGACGGAAAATGCTTTGCCCGCTCAGCCCTGATTTGAAACAAAACTCGCAAGTTTGGCTCCGTTAGCCTAACGCTATGGCCATGCCTCTGGACGAGGAAGGGTAGTACGGGTGCAATTCTGGGGTAGATGTTAACCCATCATGTGAGCCCTGAGCGATGCAGATGGTCAGTGTAGTGTGGGTGTGAAATCTCACGACTGCCCGTGAGAGTGCTCGAGTAGCCAGCCACCACAGAAACTTTCCTTGGTAGCCAGAAGCCAGAGGTGTGAAATTAAATTGACCAATGCCTGCCGTCCTGTTCGTACGGCCAGCCGAGAAAAGAGTTCCTTGAATCGTTGTTACAATGATGGCAGTGAGGGGTGGCATTGGTGGGTGGGGCTAAGGGTGGAAGCAAAGGGGATGTTCAAACGTTTCAGAGTTTCTGTTTTTTAGTAGGTCAAACAGTGGCCCTATGAAAGGCAAGCCCTGGCGGTAATTGGATAAGTAAGACTGACACATGTCATGATCAGACAGGATAGCAGTTGAGAGGTGTGAAGTTTTGACCCTGCTTGCCGATCGGACAAACGATCCTTGATCCCACCGACTGGCCTTTGACCCCCCCACCTTCCATCTCCCCCTAAATTCCCCTGTGTAAGATGAAATTTTTTTCTTGCTCCCTTGCGATTCCGTCTTACACAGGTTCGACTGTATTCCTAACAGATGCCATGTCAGTACTGCAGGCAATCACTGCCGGCAAACTACCAAGGCTACGAAAAGTAATTGAGGACATCCCATGTCTGAGGATCATGCTGCAGTGGATTCCATCACATTGTGATGTCTTAGGAAATGAGCAGGCTGACAGGATGGCCAAACTGGGAGCACAGAAAGAGCAACCAGACAACAGCGTTAACTACACAGAAATAAAAACTATTAGAAATACACTATTGAAAGCACCTCAGACACCAGATAGCTACATGAACTGTCCCGCCAAGAACAAGAGATTATCTTACGGCTAAGGACACAAGACTGAGACAACATATGTACAGATGTTTAAAACGAGTACAATCACCAAAATGCCAGTGTGGACAGGCGGACCTAACTGTTGAACACATCTTTCAGCACTGCAAGACACACAGGGCCCTGAGACAGGAAACGTGGCCAACCCCACTGACGCTACAAGGGAAGCTATACGGGCCGACAGATGAACTGAGCAGGACGGCCCAATTTATGACAGATACCATGACTTCAAGAGTGATGCGATCGAGAAGAAGAAGAAGAAGAAGAAGGCATGTCACGTGTCATAGCAAGGACATGCGTCCCAGTCCTGACATCGACTTATTTTAATATCTAAATCTATACTATTTTCATCAAGGCTACCCAACTGCAAAAAAATGAGCATGCATGTGCTTTGGCAAAAGTATTGAAGTCAGGACTGATTAGTACAGTCCGTGCCAGCTTTAAGCACGCCGGCCTTAAGCACATTTCGGACTCAAGCACGCCAAACGGCTCTTACCGAATTTTTGCTATATAAATTACACGCCTATAAGCACGGTAACTTTGGCTTCAAGCACGCTTCATTTACAAGACAGTCAATATTTTCATGATGACCCATCGAAGTTCGAACACAGTTTACACCGCAGCAGTGGAGTGTGTCAAGAGAAACACAAAGAACGCAAGTGATGGACACACACACTCACACGGGCGGAGAGGAAGGCAGAGAGAAGCACACAGCCGTGCTCGCGGACATAGGATCTAGCCTAGGCCTAGGGCAAAGCTACACACGACCAAATAAAAAATACAAAGAGAGTCGGGGAGACGAGAAAGGGAGGCTGGCTGTGGTTTCACCTTTGACCCTCGCTATCCATTAATCCTGATTGTGTATCACGCGTGATGTGGGATGAAGGCGGTGGTACATGTATGAGTGGCACAGCGGGCAGTGGTACGCACAGGCAGTGTGTTACAGTAGGCCTAGTGTGCTGTATCGTGACTTGCCGTCTAAATTAAGTTTTCATTTCCCATTCGACCACAAAACAAAAACAAACAAGCGAACAAAAACTACCATGGCGGGTGTTTAAATAACAGTGCACACTTTTGCGGGACCGCTATAGGCCTACTTACAAACAAAGGGTAATAGCACAGGGAATTTTCTACATGAAAATCTCTGGATTATGTCTACTTCGCACTTAAGCATGCTTCGGCTTTAAGCACGCTTAAGCTTTCTCCCGATGACCATGCCTAAAGCCGGCATGGACTGTACGATGACATGACATTCTGTGAGGAGTACAAGTTATTGGTCTTAACTACTTATCAACCCAACTATTCCTCCAAATCCAAAGTCAAAGTGTGCTTCTCCCTTTTCTCTTCCTACTTCTTTTCAGTAAAACTATTTTAAAAAACCAATTTGTAGATCTACCTTCCCCATGTCCAGATATGAGATAACTTGTATGGGCTACTCAGACTAGGGCCTACTGCTGTGGGCAGGTCACATATCTTCTTATGATTTTTTAAAAGTGATTTCTCTCTATGACTTTACTGCCTTTCATCTACAACAAATCCAAAACCAAAGCAAATAATTTAGTAAGAGTATTTATGGCTGTGGCCTCCCTTCATACACATTGTCACATAAAAATGCTGCAGGAGTAACCTCTGTTTATAAGTAGGCCTACTAATAATACTCACTTGAAAAGAAAGTAACAGTCTAGCACGCACACCTAGTACAGTGGAAACGCACAAAGCAAATCTATAGAATTTTAAGTCCAAAATTTGTTCTTGCCTTTTGTGATAAAATAGATCATGTCATTAAAAAAAAGAAAAGAATCTGACAAATTGATATCTTCTTTATGTACTGGCATTGCATTTGATTTTTATTATGTGACCATTTTTCTGACTTCGTAGGGCCCTTTGCCTTCAGTCAGCCACATTCTAATTTTGTAGTGAAGGCACTTTATATATAATAATATATATTTTTTATGTGAGGCGCCATGGTGAACTCAGGCGCTCGTAAAAATAATTAAATCAAAGACATTGTAAATTTTTTTGGCCAATGGGCAATTTTAATATTTTGTTTTTTTGGGCTCAACAACTTTCATGTCCATTTAAAAACACCTTTCTGTGTGGATTTTACTGAAAAATATTGATTAAAGGCACAACAAATTTAAATTTTCAGTTTCCAAGGATTCTCAGGCTATGGAGGTTACCAAACTTTGGTCGCCATTTTCTCACTAATTTTACCTTTGAAACCAAGTGACTTTTACTTCCTTCAATCGCAAATATCTCTACTTCTATTTAAGGTAGATGGGTATTTTTTTCCCCCAAAGGAAGGCAAATGAACAGGCTTTAACACTTTGCCGTCACATCTCGCCGATTGGCAATGTTTACCACCCAGTTTCTTTGGATTTTTCCCCAAAATGCCTTTTCCTTTGATAGCAAGGGTTTTTACTATATGAGCCTTGTGATGGCAAAGTGTTAAGATGATACCAATAACCCCATATGCCTAAAAATTGACGGGCGCCTGATTCCCCCACATCGTGACACATATGTTTTTATACTGACTAAGCCTGGGGTTTTTACAGTTTTGATGAAATGTTTAAGTTTAAAGGGCACTCTTAGTAGGGTTCAATTCAACACAAGGCCCACATCAGTCCTTGTACGTTGCACTTCTCTAATTTGTGATGGCTGGAGTGTGTGCTGACAGTCTCTTCTAAAGCATCCTGCCACACAGTGGTTGGTTGGCAGGTGCTCAGGTGTGGTTTGCTCCTTCTTTTCCTTCAAACATTGATTAAAGATCCCTTTGGTGGTTAAAAATCATAGAAGAGTGGGTCAAAGGGCCGAACCCATACCAAATTCAAAATCTCTCCCGTAAAGAATCTGTCACATACTATAAAATTGTAAGAAGACACACCCTTACATTTTTCTTGATCCCGAATGTATTGATACTGTCTTTCTTTTGAAGCATATCAAGGAAGTCAAGATCAGAAGAAAGGAGAGCAGTTTGTTTTTATGTATGTGACCATTTTTCTGATTTCGTAGGGCTCTTTGCCTTCAGTTAGTCACATTCAGCTGGGGCAAGGAGAGAAGTACTTGGGCAATCGACTTCATCTTTGTCTACTGCTGCCCAAGCAAAGCTGTATCATGCATGCGGCTGTATTGTAGTCTGTCAAGACGAAAAGGCCATAGTAGTACTACTAGTATTTTGTGAAAATTAGCAACTTTTCAAAATGCTAGGACAGTTGTTTTTTTTAGTCACCTTGACCAGTTTGAGTTCAGTGCCCTTTCTATGGCCTTGGATTTCCTCACCTTTCTGATACCTTATACTTATACGTTCAGTTTAAATTTAGTAATAAAGTCAAGCGGATCTCCTTGCTGCACCCCTCGCCTTTTCGTTTTTTACAAGAATAGAGTTGATTGAAGTCAGTCATTTTTGTTGATTCTTTACAGTTCCTTTTTTTTTCTTCCTCCTCAGATGTATTTCTAAAGCTGCTTCACTTGGTGCTGCGACAAGCAGACTGAAGCACACGTTACCGGACCTGAATTATGATTTCAATGCACTGGAGCCATACATCTCTGCTGACATCATGAAATTGCATTACGAGAAGCATCACAACACATATGTGAACAACTTGAATGCGACAGAGGAAAAACTTGCAGAAGCTGTTCAGAAAGGTGAAAAAGACATATATTTGTCTCTAACCTTACTTTGTTCTGCATCAATATTCCAGTCACAAATTTTTTATTCATCCATCAGGACTACTGTTCGCATTTTGTTTGCGCTCAGAGCACATACCGTTTTGAAAGGTCTATGGAATAGTCAGGGTGAATAATTTAAGGGTTAACCCTGGAGTTCAAAACAACATACGGTAAGGCACAGATAACATGAACATGCAGAACTCGAGATCATAGATAGCCCGCACAATATGTGTATGTCTTTCCCCGACTGAACCTCTATATTTTCTTTGTATTGGCAATATATGGTATTCTTTAACGCTTGTTCAGGTTTTTTAAACAGGTCATTACGAAACACCCACACTTTTCCTCACAATTGTCTCTAATTCAAATTGCCTTTACGCATGATGGAAGACACCTTTTGGCTTCTAGAGTATCCGGTTAGAACCCACCACGCTCGCTCCTGCACCTTTGGATACACAGACTGCTAGTATGGAGATGGATGAGTGCACATTACCTGTAGTGTGCGTAAGACACTTGATTGAACAGCTCGATACAGCACCACACGGTCTGTCTTCGATCACTCCGCTACCACTACCACTCAGCACTAACCCTCATAAGAAGGTGGTTGGCGGGTGCTCTTTGTGGTCTGCTCCTTCTTTCCTGTTGAACATCTATCGTCCTTATCTCTCCTCCTTCTCTTTTGTGTTTGTTACTCTCTTGTAACACCTCTAATCTTCGGCACTTACATGACCTTATGGTGTTGCAAGTGCTGTAAAACTCTTACTAAAACTAAAGCAACCCTCACATGATTATGTTCATGGAAGTTCTAGTGATATATAGATACAGATGATACAGATAATGTGCGATGATGTGTCTGCATACCAGCAGTGTGTGTGTCACACTGCGGGGATGAGCCTGGTGGGCTCACAATGACAATAGGTGTGTTGTTTCTTTTGTGTTTGACGGACTTTTGAATTGGAGCAAATGTGAGGTGAAATTTTATTGCATTTTTCAAGATGAGCTGTTTGACAAATCCATGAATGTTTGAGAAAACACTGTCACCAAGTCAAAAATGATTGAATAGCAGTTCAGTTGGATTGGAGAAGGGAATATTGTACAACAAGATATCCGTAGTTTTGAGTTTTGAGTGTTTGTGTCTATAATAAAACTGTACATGTTGGAGTGTCTGCTGCCCCTGGTAACATAGCCCTAGAAAGTGATTTCCTCCCACCCCTGAAAAATGTAAAGTAATTTTGGCAGTCGCCCCGTATAATGCTGTGAAGACTTTCAACCTATATCCATCAAGTTTTAGTGTTGTGTTTAGGATAAATATGGCTGTATTTTTGTTTATTATATTTGAATAAAATTGAAATCATGCACATAATACAATGAAACTTGTAGATAAAGAAGTCATCCAGCCTGACTTTCAATTTTGTTGAATCCGAGTGTTCATAGCAATGCGTGCAACATATTGTGTTACAATATAGGGCCTAGAGTACGGCAGCGTTTGTTTCCACAGACAAGTGTACAAATCAATACGTAGACCTAGATCTATGTCTTAAGTTAGCCTTTCATCGTTCATTGGGAGGAGGTGGGGGGGATATGACCTGCGTGGTGGCTGTTTCTTTGCTGACGTTCCACACCCAGAATGCTTGTGCCTACTCCCCCCCCCCCCCCCCCCAGGAGACACAAGCACTAACAGCTTGATGTGTACTGGCTACCCATCCGAGCTCTCCCTACTTCGGAGCATGCTAAGATACATCATGTCTTACATGTGTGTCAGCAATACTGGCCCTGCAAACGACTTTGTTGAATCCGAGTTCACTTGTTTATATATATGTTTGTTGAATTCAGGTTATGCTGGTGATTTTAATAAATATTTTAAAAATGGGGAATCTGTTTCCTTTCGTTGAATCTACGTTTTCGTTGAATTGGAGTTTCACTGTAACAGTCATTCAGTGCATGAAAAAGGGAACCGTACAGGAAAAGCAGAAGAATAGTAAGGATCAGTTGAACCTAGTCATGATTGCTTCCTGAGAGCAGTATCATTTTTTGTGCACTAAATCATATTTAATTTAGTTTGAGTTCAGCCAAGAGACATTTTCTTCTTTTTTTTTTTGGGGGGGGGGGGGGGGGGATCAAGTTATACCATGAGTTGGTTCCATTTATGGTGTGTGAAATATACTCAGGTAAAATCGGAAAAGTAATGCATTACAACTAACCAATGACAATGATTCTTGTATTATCAGGAGATGTTGGTGCCATCATAGCTTTGCAGCCTGCTCTCAAGTTCAATGGAGGTGGACATATCAACCACAGCATTTTCTGGGAGAATCTGAGCCCCAAAGGAGGAGGTGAGCCTACTGGGGACCTCATGGATGCGATCAAGTCGGACTTCGGCTCTTTTGAACGCATGAAGGGAGAACTGGTTGCATCATCAGTTGGAATTCAAGGCTCAGGCTGGGGCTGGTTAGGCTACAACCCTGTCACTGGGCGGCTGCGCATTGCCACCTGTGCCAACCAGGATCCTTTGCAATCGACAACAGGTAATGGTTTTGTCTAGCCTCAGATTGTCCTTTTTTAGAATCAGAAAGAGTGCTTTATTCCTTGACCTCCCTTGGTGATGAGTGTCAAATCTTTCAGGAAAGGATAAGAAATGGAGACTCAGGCTCAGAACTGAGCCTTGGGCATGTAGTTTAGTCCAGCTGTGTATCTGTATGTCTTTCATGTCTGACAACAAATTTCTTCGTTGTCATAAACAACTGGTGAGGGGTTTATAACAGTTATGTACATCATGTATACAAGATCACTGAAATGCTGTAGGAGTGTTGAGGAATTGTGAGCAGTTTATTTATTCTGGTATTTCTGCTTCATGTTGACCTGCGTTTATTTTATTGGTAGCAGATTATTGTAGAATTGTAATTTGTGCATGTTCTTGACCAGCATATATTGCTGTTTCTATAGTGACGACTTCTGTATCTCACTTTCATTTGCGGTTGAATTTCAAAAAAGAAATTTGTAGCAATTGTTTCTAATGATTAAAGCAGTTTACCTACCTTCAACTGAGTTTCTGAAAATTTTCTACGTGAATGCAGTTTATAAGTTTTTATTTTCAGGATTGCTATTTCTTTTATTACTTTTTTCTGCAGGTTCTGTGTAAGTATTGTTGCTTATGTTATTATTGTTTTTTAAAACTTTTTTTAAAATAACAATGTGGAACTCGGAATAACGATTGTGATGCGTCTATGTTTCTTTGCTAACTTTCCACACCCAAGGCACTTGTGTCTACTTTCCCCCTTCCCCCTTAGTAGGGGCCGTCTGCACTGCCAGTGACTTTGTTGAATCTGAGTTTGCTCCTTTGTATATGATCGTTGAATCTGATTTATTTTGTTGATTTTTAATGAATGATAAAAACAGGGAATCTGACTTCTTTCATTGAATCAGTGTTTCAGTTGAATCCGAGTTCCACTGTATCTTGATACTCTGAAGGAAACGTAAGACCAATTTGTAGGCTTATTTTTCGTTTGAACAAAAGAAAAGAATGATATTTCAGTTCATCCAAACACTACAATAACATCTGCTCTATTTGTGTGTTTCAGGCCTTGTTCCTCTGTTCGGCATCGACGTCTGGGAACATGCCTACTACCTTCAGTACAAAAATGTCCGTCCTGATTATGTTAGTGCCATTTTCAATGTAGCCAATTGGAATGATGTCTCTAGTAGACTTGCCACAGCACGCATGGGCTAGTTTGGAAGAAAAAAAATGGTTCTTGTTTTTATGGTGATCGAAATGGATTAGTCTCCATTAAAGGACAGTGATATGTTGACTATGATGCATTTTATCGTATGTTTGTTGTTTTCTTTTCTGTTCACCTTGAGCTCTTACTACTGATGCTTGTATTTTGTTTTTTATTGCTGTTGAGTTAATCTTGGAGTACATTTTTCTTGTCTGAGGCATTGCTGTCCTTTCTTGCACAGATGAGATTTGTTCAAAGCTGCCGTTCCCCTTGAGAGTGTTTGAACTTTTTTGGAATTGTGAAAGCTTTTGCCACACTGGCTAAGAATAGGAATTATTGTCTTATTCTGAAAATTGACCAATGATATGAAATATATTTCTACAGTTAACCAGATCATTTTGTTATAGTACTTACCAAACAAAACATAGACTAGGTTTATAAAAAAATCAGTGGATGTTAATGAATTGAAATATCTTGCGAATCTCTTCAAACATTTTGATATTACATGTATATTTTCTGCAAATTCAGGTGTCTGAGAACACCGTACATTGGCAAGCGTTCAGAGTTAGGTGGGAGTATTTGAAATTTTATAAACAGTGTTAGTGTTTTGATTGTTTTGTTGCCTAATTAAAGTGGTCGACTACTATTTAGACTTTCATGGTTTTTTTTTGTTCTTTCAAACCTTGTTAAATGCCACTCATGAATGATTGTGCATTGATAGTGTGAATGCCTACTTAAATTTGTTAGCGTTTGTACGGATGTTCTTTGATTTGTGTGTTTTTTGTGTTGAGATGAAGGTATTATGAAGTGCTTAGTAAAAGTAACTTAGATACAGTGGAAACTAACAGCCCCGGTAATAACAGGGACCTACTCTTTGTCTCTATTAAAAGTTATCTGCAATAACAGGGCCTCATTGGAGCCCAACCGGTTATAGCAGGGACAAAGGCTTGTTAACAATGTGTAAAAAATAAGAGAGAGAGAGAAATGCAGTGATGGAGCAAGCCACGCCACTGCAAGCACACGCAGCGGGTGAAGCGAGAGAGGGCTGTGGTGTGCTGCAGACTTTGATCTAGCCCAAAGCCTAGCTACACGCAGGTGTAATGTGTCATGCGCAGACCGGCCACATGGCCAAAACCCCGTGTTAGTGGGTACTTGTGACACGGGAAACTACCCATGAATAAATACAGCTGGATAAGTCCACAAATGCTTACTTTCCTTGCATTTCTGATTTAACAAGGATCTGATATAACAGTACTTTTTCTCTGGTCACCCCATCCCTGTTTCCACTGTAGTTCTTCAAGGGGTCTCCTCTGTCCTGGAACTTTTTCTTCTCTGTACAACGCGAATGCCACAGGCGCCACTGAGGCTGAAGTCTTCCTTTTTTTCCCTTTCCTCTGCTGTTTTTTTTCGTGATATGACCATTATTGTGTCCATGTGGGTATAAAAAAGAAAACTCTCTCTGTTCTGTGCTAGCAAGTGCTCCACGTCCAAAATTACCTGCATTGTATAGTTTATACATTTGTGAGGGTTGTTGTTGTTTTTTTGTAAGGGTTTTAAGGAGCTCGCAACTGCGTAAGGTCATATGAGCGTGCGGGACACATTAAATATTTTCAGTTGGTGGGAAATTTTGAATTGTGTGCAGGTTGTGGCCGAAGCCTACTCTACTTAAGGATTTTAGACCACCAAGGGTTCTTTAATGTGCACAACTTGCGCTCTGGCCCTCTGAGATTTTTCGCCCTTGTCCAAGAAGTCTAGGTGTAGATCTTTCCTACCAGAAGATCAGGGGTGTGGATGAAAGACAGCAGTAAAGAAAGAGCCAATTAGTAGCAGTAGAAAGGCTGCAGAAAAAGTCAGGAGCCCAGAGGAGGGGCAAAGGAGGTGAGGGGATGGGGGCAGAAAGAGGAGAGGAAAGCAGACGACAGAACATTGCTAACTAGAGAGCAGGAAAGAAGGTGAAAGGGGGCAATTTTACAGAAGACAAATTTTCCGTCGCTACCTGGATTCGAACCTGGGACCTTTGAATGAGAGGCGAACACCTTAACCCCTAGGCCATGAGAGCCCCACTATGAGTCGTGAGGGTGTTTAAACATCAGACTTATGATCGGGAGTTCGCGTGGTCTCGAGGTTAAGGTGTTCTCCTCTCATTCAATAGGTCCCCGGACTCAAATCAGGATAACGACGAAAACATTTCTTCTTTTTAAATTTTCTACTTTCACACCCTTTCCTGCTGTATAACAGATACATTAAAGATCCCTTGGTCATCCAAAATCGAGTAGGCTTCGGCAGTTACCCGGGCAAAATTCAGAATTTCCTACCAACTGAAAATGTTTCGTGGGTTCTGCGCGCTCATATGACCTTATGCGGTTGCCAGCGCCGTAAAATACTTACCTGAAAAAAAAAAAGACATATGATCAGTTCTACTGTGTTTTAAAAAGACACCAAGTGAAAATTCTGGGCAAGTGTATGAGAAAAAAATTAATGTTAATATGGAAATTATACAGTAGGTTTGAAAATCGCCTATGCAGTCTCTCAGATCTCTACATTCTCTCAACAAGGCCAGGAGTTTAACGCCCCTGTCGCTAGTGCTCTCTCTCTGTCTCTCTCTCTGTCTGTCTGTCTCTCTCTCTCTCTCTCTCTCTC
>NW_004797699.1:493800-496952 GCF_000002075.1 Aplysia californica
GGGGGGGGGGGGAGACAAATACGCTGAAAATCGCAAATCTAGGCACATTGTGGTTTTCGAGAACGCTGAGCTCAAATCTAACCTTAAATGCGATTTGATTCAATTTTTGACTTTTCAGATTTTGAGCTTTTCTCTCCCGGTGAGAGCGATGACTCATTTCCTGTCTGGGATAGGCCGTCCTGGCAGAGAATGCTGCATGCGACATTCTGACCAGATTGTCTCCAGACAACGTCTGCAAGCTGAACTTGGTATAATCTGCCCATCCTTCAACTCTCTGTTTTAGTTTTATCAGATCTATGTCCGAGTTTTGTCTAGCTCATGTAAGGCCACCTCGTTGTGAAAGTACCGCTCAAGACGCCTGCAGAAAGACCGAGATACTCGATAAAAATTTGCTCGGGAGTGGGAGAGATTAAGGAGGGCGGGGAATTTAGAGCAAAATGATGATATGTCTTTTATGCATAAAAATGTGACTAAACTGAAGACTGGAGAAAAAAAAAGTGGTAGATTTCTAAGAGCTATTTAGAAATTGACAGGCAACATCGTGTAGCATGATGATCTCTCTTTACTCTTAAATAATTACGTTTTTACACAAGGAGGACCGCTTCGACTACGCTTTCTTGGCGGTCTGGTGGTCATGTCCTGTACAACAATACTGGAGAGACACAGGGCTTGGACAAATCTCTTCTCTCATTTTATGGGGTTTGTTGTGGACCTGCTCAACTGTCCACGCAGTTTCTTTGCAGGGGAATGTTATAAATGGCTTGATCAAACTTAGATCTGTACAAAGACACGAAAGCTGCTATTTAGTGCCGGGAAAGAGTAAGTTACACAAACAGAAACAAGTTTGTTTAGCTTTCGTGAGAGTTTTACTGCACTTGCAACACACTTAGATCTAGGTCATATGAGTGCCGAAGATTAGAGGTGTTACAAGAGAGTAACAAACACAAAAAAAGAAGGAGAAATAAGGACGACAATGTTTGATACGAAGAAGGAGCAAATAACATCAGAGCACCCGCCAACCACGCACAAAAACAGAAACAATAAAGGGTCAATAAAGATGTAGTGGCATCTTCCAACACATATTAACAACTTACAGCGTGAAAAGAAAAGACTTGTTCTTTCTATGAACATTACAAAGTACATGTATTTCATGTATTTCTTACCTTCTCTGCCTCATCTTTCTCGCGATAATGCTTCACCTCTTGAATCAACAAATCTTCCCTCAGCAGGCAGATTTCATCTATGGCTAATGCCTCCAGTGGATCGTCACTGTGAAGACCTTTGAAGGGATAAAACAAATAATAATATATGTTTGTTTGCATAAAGACAAACACATCGACACAATAAAGGTCATTTGGTGCTGGAAAAAAGTGAAACGGACAGACAGACAGAAACAACAACGAGAAAGTAAAAAAGTAGGCCTAGGACCAAGGAGGTTATACAGTAATGTAGGCTGCTTTATGGGCGGCAACTCACGCCTGATAGAAGCCCTCTTTCGCAGCGGAACCATGGTCAACCTGCGCAGCGCGCTGCCCGACTCTCACATCTAGATTAAGATAGGAAAGATGGTTTTATTCTGAGGTCCTTGAGATTAGGCTACCGTGATTCACTATTTTTTAAAAATTATTGCTTAAACAGCCCTCAGAGCTTATACTTGAGTGTGATTGAGCGTTATAAAAATGCAATCTATTATTTTTATTATTATTATTATTATTATTATTATTATTATTATTATTACTACTATTATGATATATTGTCATTGTTATTATTATTATTATGATTATTATTATTATTATTATTATTATTATTATTGTTATTATTATTATTATTATTATTACTATTATTATTATTGTTATTATTATTATTATTATTATTATTATTATTATTATTATCATCAAGATGAAGATGATCATTATCATTGTTATTATTATAAAAATGGAAAGTATAGATTTACGCGGTTGCTTCCGACGTTGGTACTGTTCAGTCGCAGGTGATAGTAATGTGACAAAAAGTAAACTTTAGTCCTCAATTTGGAACATGCACTTGATCTAGTACGCACATTCGGGGTCTCCCCTTTGAGAGAGCTCACATATATATGACGGTGGCTGTGAGGTCATGCCCGAAAGGTGCTTTGGGATTATTGATTTAAGAGCGGGTGGTCGAAAGTTACTTATTTCATTACATGTATCTGCTTTTTCTAGCATTGAACAAAATAATATTAATATACATCGATTGATGATGATGATGATGATGATGAGGATGATGATGATGATTATGATGATGATGATGATGATGATGATGATGATGATGATGATGATGATGATGATGATGATGATGATGATAATGATGATGATAATGATGATAATGATGATTGTAATTTGAAATTCATTGCAAATGTGCTTGAATAGGCCTCAGTAGGCCATTAGTAGACATGTTTAAATTCTGTCCCTTGAAAGGCACCCCCCACAAACACAGACAAACACACACACACACACACACACACACACACACACACACACACACACACACAATTACACACACACACATACACACACAGACACACAAAACACATTTATATAGAGTTGATATAGATTTGATAGGATCACCAACGAGGAAGTATTAAGAAGAACCAGACAGAGCCCAGTCAGAGATGGGGTGGGAAGAAGACGTTGGCGATGGATTGGACACACTCTCAGGAAGTCAAGCAGCTGCATAACAAGAAAAGTGTTAGATTGGAACCCACAGGGTAAAAGATCAAGGGGAAGACCTCGTGGAACCTGGAGAAGAGTCACGGAAATGGATGTACAGAAAAGTGGGAAGACGTGGAGTGATATCAAGCGACTAGCCCAGGAAGGGAAAGGTGAAGAGTGTTCATGGCCTATATCCTGACCCAGGGTGAAAAAGGCAATGATGATGATGATGATATAGATTTACACATTTGCACTTAATAAGTATGTATTTTCATACATGTACAGGGATATAACATATATGCATCCCTAAATGCATCCATTTGCATTATTTATGCATAACATTATAACATTGTAAGTGTATAAATGAACAAAAAATACATGTGCGAGGGTGTGTGTGTGTGTGCGTGTGTGTGTGTGCGTGTTAGACTTAGAGAGAGAGAAAGAGAGAGAGAGAGAGAGAGA
>NW_004797699.1:497596-499051 GCF_000002075.1 Aplysia californica
ATGTGCGCGTGCGTGTGCGCACACACACGCAAATTGTTTTCATTATTATCATTATTATTATTACAACTTAATTATGATATATTGTCATTGTTAACTATAGTAGGATTATCATTATTATTATTATTACATTATTATTATCATCATCAGCATTATCATAATCATCATCATCGTCATTGTCATCATGATTGTCATTATCATCACTATCAACACCATTATAATGATTATTTTTATTATCATTATTATTCATTGATGATGATACTATGATAAAAGAATGGTAGATCTTACTAGCTTTGAACTTGGGCCAATCAGGTGATTCCACGGGGACAAATTCATAGTCTACTTTGGCAGCGGCCAGCACAAGGCGGGGGAGCTCTCCCCTGGCACGAAGTCTGTTAAAGTAGTACACTTTGATAGACATTTTGGGGACTGGAGGTAGCAGGAATCTCTGGGAAGAAAAAAAAAGTGTCATTTAAGAGAAAGCGAAAAATGCTTCAATCCTTTCATTGAGTTTGTTTGAGTAAAGAGAAGCACATCGACACAATTTGGTGCTGAGAAAAAGTAAGAAAGACAGATAGAAACAACAGACGTGAAGTAAAGAAGTAGGACATGCCACGTAGGGTGCCTTCAAGCTTCCAACCATCCGCTAACCCCTTTATTGCTCAAATGTTTCCATATATGCGTCTGTATGGTAAAAGAGAAATAAGATAGATAAGATAAGATTTAACTTTATTATTCAAGAGGGAAATTTTTCTTGGCTGTACAGCACCGTAAAAACACATGCAGGTTATACATTAAAAACTTGAATTATATATTACTCTCATTAAAATTCAATAAAAAGAGAAGTAGCAGTTCCTGTGTTCTTAAATTTGGATTGTCTGCTGAGTATAAGATTTGAAAAAATCTAAAAATTAGAACACCATCAGTGCTCATATGGGTGTTAAACCCATGCCACGGGCTGCTTGCTAAACACAGAAGAGGCCTTTTTTTACTGAAAAAATAAAAGCCACTTTAGGCGTTCAATTTGAAGGTATATAAAATTCGGAGAGGGGAAAGTAAATTCTCGACCCCCCCCCCAACTCCCATTCTTACAATTAGTTAAAAGTTAAAAGCGTCACGGCAACGACATGCCACATGTGAGTGAAGCTGCCGGGTATGCGCACTAGGCATAGATGTACACTATAGTTTAAAAGGGGGTAGATATAACTCTATGGCACTTGGTCACGTTATTTCTGAATGTAGGGCAAGTGCAAAGACACTACACGCACATGTACATGTAGTTACTTTACATTAGCATCACCAGGACAGGACTTGATTTCGCCTTACGCCATGCTGCTCACCCAGAAGACACAACGTATACGTATTGAAGCCCCCCCCCAAAAAAAAAACAAAAAACAAACAAACAAACAACAACAACAACAACAAAAACAAACAAACAAACAAAAAAAACCAAAACAC
>NW_004797699.1:500428-509193 GCF_000002075.1 Aplysia californica
TATATTTTGCAGTTTGGTTTGCAATTTTCTTGAAAATACTTTGGTTTGCGACAGTTCTGGTGGTTTTATGTGCGATCTGCAGCAAACAATAGAGGGCCTAGGACTGCACTTTGACCCCCCGAAACAGTGCATCTGGGTGCTGGAGTGAAAGTAGCCTATCAAAGTCTGCAATGACTTAACAGTTCAAAAGCTGCATGAACGTAAATCTCTCTCTCTCTCTCTCTCTCTCTCGCTGTCTCTTTCTCTGTCTCTCCCCCTCTCTCTCTGTCTCTCTCTCTCTCTCTTTCTCCCCTCACCCCCTGTCTTTCCAAATTAACTCATGCCCCAGAGTGTGATCTAACCCTGACGAGGCGAACAAACACAAATTAAAAACCTAAACGTAAACGGAAAAGTACCAAATACATCAACAAGTCATAGCCGGGCCCGTCAGTCGCGATAGTATAGTTTTTGACCTGCTTGAGATATTGATCGATTTTTTATGCAGTGTGACCTTGGATAGTTAACATCCACACCAGCGACAGCTACTTGTCAGGGCAAAGGCAAAAGGAAAATAACAAACAAGAGCATTTTCTGGATCAGACAAGTGGGAACCGTACCCATACGCCGCCGCGTCCACTGTTCTAACAAAACAGTACCTACAGTAGGTGTTGGAGATCTTTTGTTTGAAGTAAAAGGTATTGACATATTGTAGGTTCCCTAGCTGCTGCTGCAGCAACAACAACAAAACAATTAAAGGTTAACGCACCGGTAAGCTTTAGGTGGTACGTCCACTATAATTTTTAGCATGTCCCAGGTGATGCGTTTTCGTGATGTTATCGCCCGAATGACGGGGCAAGAAAAATGATGTACGCCCATTTATTTGCCGAGACAGGCAAAATCGCGAGTCTTCGCTATTTTGTGTGTGTGGGATAGGCCTAGTACTCTCTCTCTCTCTCTCTCTCTCTCTCTCTCTCTCTCTCTCTCTCTCTCTCTCTCTCTCTCTCTCCTATCACAAGGCTACTGGCGTAGGTCAAAGGCGTTTCATGTTTTATCCTAGGCACAGAATTCTACACTAAGTGTAACAATTCTGTGATCCTAGGTCACAATGTAGAACTTTGTCGCCAAACACAGCATCCTGCCTACACAGCTGACCTAGATCATAGATCTAGATACACGACATGTAGGTCAAAATCTAGTCCATGAAGCCTCAATTGCTTTTAAGAACGGCTCAAATGTATGGGATCTACTGTAAAACAATTAATTCAAGCAACTATTAAATGAAATTGGGACCAAAATTACACACTTACGGTTCAAAATTATCCGTTTTCTTGGGAGAATCGAGGAGCGGCAGCAGATTCCACGCAAGGCAAAAGATCCGGCGCTTTTTCGGTAGTTCCCACCCCGCAATTTTATTAACGGGTTTGGGCCACAAGAGTAGGGGAGTTTCAGGGGGGCTTGCCCCCCTGACCTAATAAAAATAGGAAGGGGGGTTTCAGGGGGGCATGCCCCCCTGAATTTTACCATAATTTAATATTTTGCAGTTGTTAGGTTTGATATCTTAGCTCACCGCGAATCAAACGTATAGATCTAGATCTAGATGTAGGTCAGGCTCAAATAAGGGGGTTGGGAACTACGGAAAAAGCACCAAAGATCCTGCACGTAGGCTACGAAAATCATGTTGCTTGATAAACTTTGCGTGGTGCAAGTAAAATATCTAGATCTAGGCCTAATTTGCATAATACAAAGCTTTGCCTGGAGTCGGCAAAAAATAACAAGTGGGCGCGAGACACGCATATGCACATAGAGACGACATAATATGCCTCCAATTCATACACACGACACGACACACATGTAGATCTACTAATAATTTAATAATTTTTCCCAAACTCCAGCCCTTACTCCCCCCGTATCCCTTTTCTCTCTTCCTCAGTAACCATGCGTAAAGTTAGTGTGCTTAGGCAAACGCCCCCCCCCTCTCTCACACACACACACACACACACACACACACACACACACACACACATACACACAAGTGTACAAGCACCCACGAACGCTAACACTAAGTAACCAACGAGACCTGAATTTAAAAAATAAGTAAAATTAATGCCAATCAAGAATACTCACCACAAAACTCAGCAGAGAAGGAGAATGTCAAAGGGTTCCGCTATTTATATCCCGAGCCAGCGAACAGTGAAGCGCGATTATTTGCTGGCCGACCGGGCGAGTCCAACTTCTTCGCGGTACAACCAGAGAGGGTAACTGTAAGTGTAAGTGTAAGGTTAACTCAACTAACTGTAAAACTCTCTGGTGCAACTATGGGTACAACAGAGCCGACTGAGACACTCGAAACTCGAGACAGAACATTCCTCGTACCTTTGCCGTGCACCTTTTGAATAGTTAAAGTAGGCCTAAATTCTGTAAATGCTGTTCATTCGCAGAGAAAGGGTAACAAGAAGCCGCCTTTTGATATGAAATTATAGAACGAAACACCACGAAGTAGATACTAGAATCTACCCGGGGTGGCTACTTTTGCTTTAAAAAATTTTAATGTTGTAGATTTCAAACTAATGCGGATTATAAACTGCTTACAGTTTTATCCTTGCCCCATTATGTTATAGATCTAGGTGTGAAACGGGTCATGATCTATTGCACAAAGCGCGAACGCTTGTCAGACGAGAAAATATTAAACAAACCCACCAGGTCACAGGTGCGCCTTATTAATGCTTTGAGCTGACGTGTCATTTGTATGACGATGATTCCCAAATGTATGTTAATGGCACCAATCAAAATAGATCTGCCAAACAGGATTTCTATCACAAAAAAATGTTTTTATGAAATTAAAATGTGGATGACAGCAAACAAATTGAAGCTAAACGAAGAAAGGACAGGCACCAATCTTATAAATAATCAACGATTAAATAAATATCTGGAAAGTGTCAACATTGACTTATATGGGCATATGCCATCTAGTAAAGAAGTTGTCAAGAATCTCGGTGTACATATTGACTATCACTTATCAATGGGTTTGTTTATAGAATCTCTATCGAAAGCCCTTTATTTTCAGCTGAGAAGGAAAGGCCTAGATCGTAAGTACTTAAACGAAGAGACCACAAAAACATTGGTAACATCTCTTATCCTATCAAGATTAGACTATTGTAACTCATTCCTAGCAGGTCTGAACAACAAGTATTTGAATCGTTTACAAGTCATTCAAACTAATGCCGCTAGACTGATTGATAACAAGATCTTAAAAACGAAACCATGTCACTCCACTATTAAAAAAACTGCACTGGCTCCCTGCAAAAGAAAGAATAATATTTAAAATCTGTAAACTCTCTGATCTGTGTCAGTGTCATGTGTTTCAAATGGGTAAATAAAACTGCTCTTTTTTATCTGCAGGAATTATTTATCAGTATATAATTATAAGCCAGAGAGAATCCTAAGATCATCAAACGATAACACCCTACTTTGTGACACTCGTAAAATCATACGAATCATATGGAGAGAGATCTTTCTCACATCTTGGTCCATTTATGTGGAACAGATTACCCATGGAACTAAGACAAAAAAGAACACTTCATAGCTTCTTAAGCATTTTCTGTTCCTACAGGTCTATCCTTCATAAGCTTTTAGCGTTATTTTTAAATTATAGTTGTTCTGTGCCTACGTCTGAATGAAAATACATGTAGTCTCTCTCTCTCTCTCTCTCTCTCTCTCTCTCTCTCTCTCTCTCTCTCTCTCTCTCTCTCTCTCTCTCTCTCTGTCTGTCTGTCTGTCTCTCTCTCTCTCTCTCTGTGTGTGTGTGTGTGTGTGTGTGTGTGTGTGTGTGTGTGTGTGTGTGTGTGTGTGTGTGTGTGTGTATGTGTGTGTATGACTCCCAGGCGAGTTTGAAAAGTTTGGGAGTCTCCAGCATGCTGGTAGAGGACACTGGCAACATGGTGGAGAAACTGAGTGATTTGTTTTGTTTTTCTTTGTTTTTCCCGTTTTTTTTGGCTTTTTTATTTTTTGCTTTCAGTCTAAAATTAAAAAAAGAATTATATATATATATAGATTATATATATATATATATATATATATATATATATATATATATATATATATATATATATATATATATATAGAGTCAAACCTGTGTAAGACGGCCACCCATTGTCAAGGAGAAAAGTGGCCACATAAGACAGGTGGCCGTCTTAGGCAGGACTGATCAAGATAAAGAAAACAAACCATTCCCATCAGAGGCCCCAATCGAAAGTAGCCCCATTGTAATTGTCTTTGTTGGTGTTGTTGCTGCTGGTTTGTAATTTTTATTTTGTCGCTGATTTTGCACAATGGTGACAATAAAACGAAATGTATCAGACAAGGAAGACCGAGTGCCATGTTAAAACAAACACATGGGTCGCCACCACTCGGAGAACGAGGGACGCTTCTGTAACAAGTTCATGTTGACGTCCTTTGTTACTTTGTTACAGACTGGGTAAACAGTAACCACTCATCTCATTTACGATTTGTGTTTGAGTTCTGGGCGGGGCTTATGGGTTATGAGGGATCACACGCTAACTCACCTGCAGCTGAAAATTGGTAGCTATTGGTCAACAGTGGGAGGGGCCTACGCAACATGATCGGTTGGAGGGACTACCTAACAACAACGACAGGTGATTGAATTATGACTGCTCGCCCACAACGCCAGGGGCCAATGCACAATTTATGACAAAACGTAATGGAGTCACTAAGGTGACCGTCTTAGACAGGTATTATTGTTTAGTATTATAGGGGTTGTGTGTTAAATTTTTGTGGCCGCGGCCGCGTTGGACAGGTGCCTGTTTTACACAGTTAAATTATATAGAAAAAACGCAAGGGGGGAAATGGAAAGTGGCCGTTTGTACAGGTGGTCGTCTTATAGAGGTGGTCGTCATGGCAGGTTCGACTGTATATTGATATCCAATTTGTAAACAAAATATTAGCCAAAACCTAAAAATAATAGCATGTTCATGATCAGCGCAAATCAGAAGCAGATCAGCGACAAATGCTAGTACAAATAGGCCGGGCTTGCTGGGACGTATTTTTGGGAAACAGATAATCAAGCAGCTATCAAGTGAGTCCCCGTGTGCTGTGCGTAGTGTGTACCAATTTGCTGGCGGTACAACGGGGCAAAGTTACATTAATCTTATAAGGACCGTACAACTCATACAGTTGGAGGATGGCGGATGGAGGTGTAAATGCTCAAATACAGGGTGTCTAAAATAAGAAGACCCACTTAAAAGATAAAAAACCTGTCATCTCTACACTAATTTCAACAAAACTTTGAACAAATAAAATTCATCCATAAGGATGTTATATCTAAGTTTGTAGAGCTAAATATGAAGAAAATAAATCATAATGTTCAAGAAATACAAATTTTTAAAAATCAACGAAAAACGGGTAAAATGCAAAATTTTACTTCCTTTTAATTAAGCGTTCAGCTACAGGGGCGTGATCGGCCCATTCTGGTTTCAGAACACGGACGGCAAAGCCACAACAGTTACAACGTGTCGAGAAAGTTTTGGAGAAGTTTGGGGAGACTATGTTATACATGTACTTAACAGGCTCGGTGCCAGTAGGAAGGGGGCGACAACTCACTCATCAAGAGTTGCCCTGTTAAGGCTGCAAGTAAGGTTTGGGGAACGCAAGGAGATTAAAAGTTAGTTCTAAACTCCTTGGGGGATCGCCTTACAAACTTAAAATTTAAAAATGAATGGTTACCACAAAAGCAATACATGTATTAGAGTTATCAGGCATTGACATTTCTGTTTTACTCTTTCAGGACGTAGCGGTCACATTATGATATAGTCCTGTATTATATCCGATCAGCAGTAGATCATAGTCAATGTAGCGGCACATTTCGAGCTGCCATACACAAACCATAAACACGAACTTTTCTTTGCATGATGTTTTTTTTAATGCCAGACAGAGAAAACAAAGTTGAGATGAAGTTCTCTCCCCTCCCCCCCCCCCCCTTTTTTTTAAAAAGTGCCCCAATACAGCGGGTCTTGAATCGTTGTCGAATGTGTGTCTTACTTCAATGAATTAGGCTCAAAATAACACGTACGTACTAAGTCGGGTTTTTTGGGGGGAAAAGGGGGGGGGGGGGGGGGTAAGGGTTTTTACGGCGCTCGCAACTGCATAAGGTCATATGAGCGCGCGGGACACATTAAACATATTCAGAAGGTAAAATGATTTGAATTTTGCCCGGGCGGCGGCCGAAGCCTACTCTCTTATCGATTCTGGACCACCAAGGGATCTTTAACGTGCGCTACTTGCACATTGGACCCCCGAGATTGTTCACCCTTATCAGAAAAAGGTAAGGTGTAGATCTTTCCTATTATAAGATCAGGGGAGTGGCTGAAAGACACCAGTGAGAAGGAGCCAAGGAGTAGTAGTAGAAAATCTGCAGAAAGAGGCAGGGGCCCAAAGGAGGGGGCAAAAGAGGTGAGGGGGTGGAGGCAGAAAGTGGAGACTGAAGTAGACGACAGAACATTGTTAGAGAGTAGGAAAGGATGTGAAAGGAGAAGATTATAGAGAAGAAAGTTTTCCGTCGCTATCTGGATTCGAACCAGGGACCCACTGAACGAGAGTATTAAGAGGCGTACACCTTAACCTCTAGGTCACGAGAGCCCCCTAGCCCGGTTTGAAGACAACAAACTGACGAACAAATTGCCGATTGCCAAGGATATTGATAAAAATAAAACAGAGCCTTGACGTATGGTCCTATTATACCAAGTTCAGCTTGCAGACGTTGTCTGGAGACAGTCGGGTTTGAATGTTGTATGCAGCATTCTATCTGTCAAGACTGCCTATCCTAGAGAGGGAATAAGTCATCGCTCTCGCCCGGACATGAAACCTCAAAATCTAAAATGTCAAAAATTGAATCAAATCGTATTTTAAGGTTAGATTTGAGCTCAGCGTTCTCGAAAACCACAATGCGACCACATTTACGATTTTCAGCGTATTTGTCACCACCCCCTCCCATAAATAAACTACAAGTATGGTGAGCACGCGTGTATCGCCATCTTTTTTCGTACAACAGCAATGCTATTCCTAGACAACGCCATTGTATCAAATGAGGTCAATCCCAAAAGGCGATGGAATGGCGGGAGCAATATATGGAATATGTTTTTTGTTTTTTTGTTTGTTTGTTTTTGTAAAGTGTTTTACGGCGCAACTGCATAACGTCATATATGAGCGCGCGGGACGCACCTACTATTTTCAGTTGGTAGGAAATTTTGAATTTTGCCCGGGTGGCGGCCGAAGCCTACTCTTATCGATTTTAGACCACCAAGGGTTCTTTAACGTGCGCAACTTGCCCACGGGCCCTCCGGGATTTTTAGCCCTTGTCCGAGAAAGCTAGGTGTAGATCTTTCCTACCAGAAGATCAGGGGTGTGGCAGGAAGACAGCAGTGAGGAGGAGCCAAGGAGCCAAGGAGTAGCAGTAGAAAGGCTGCAGAAAGAGTCAGGAGCCCAGAGGAGGGGGCAAAGGAGGTGAGGGGGTGGGGGCAGAAAGCAGACGACAGAGCATTGCTGGAGAGCAGGAAAGGAGGTGAAAGGAGACAATTTTAGAGAAGAAAATTTTTTGGTCGCTACCCGGATTCGAACCCGGGACCTTTGAATGAGAGGCCAACACCTTAACCTCTAGGCCACGAGAGCCCCAAATATGTTTTTGCACCTTTCAACCGCTTTCAATTTGCAGATACCAAGCGGACGGAGCTAGTAAATATATTTTCGGCCTGTTTATCATTTCTCTGCTTGGATGCTCTCAGTGACTCTACTCTCAGTGAACAATGACTTGGGTTAGATGTTGACGGTTCACTTGAGTACTTAACGTGTCTAAAAACAAAGCCATGGAAAAAGCTACATGTACAGTACTAGACCCAAAGACGACATTTTTGAAATGCCATTGATACATGTACTGTACAAAGTTTGACAGGGACATCAAGAAAAAGACACCTTTTGAACAATACATGTACTTCATCTTATTTTATTTTACAGCAAATTATACTTGTGGATCTCTACAAATACACTAGAAGAGAGTGAGAAAATTACAGGAATGGTTGAAAACCGAAAACTAAGATTCATCGAGTATTATTCAGATCCTGGTCTTTTCGTTGGATGCGAGATACTCCTTGATTCCAGGAACATTGGAAATCTTCTCTCGGAAAGCAACCAAATCTGGATACTTTTTGAAGAGGTCTGGATTCAGCTGGGAAACAGTTGTGGTTCCTTCAAAGATGGCGATGTCTGCCAGAGTCAACTGAGAAGACAGAGTAAATTATTTGTTATTCTTGTAACTCTTTCGAGCTGAGTCTTACATTATTTAATGCAAAAAATGTTTTCGCAACTTCTCATTTTGAAAAGTGTAATAAAGAAAAACCATTATCCCTCTCTCTCTCTCACCCCCCCACACACAGACCCTAGCGCGGGCGTGCACTATGATAGGTGGCGTTAGTTATCTAGTGGCACTAGTGTTAAGGCTACTGGACACGTAATCTTGAGATTGCCGTTTCTGGGGTTTAAGGGGTAGCTCGATCTGACGTTGTGTCCAGGGAAAGACGTTTTATATGAATTTACCTATTTGGTTCAGTCCTATTGAAGATCGACGTTAAATTATAACCTTATAGTTATAGTGTTGCGAAGAGCCTGAAACCTATAATTTCATTTTCAAATTTGATTTACACACACACACACACACACACACACACACACTCTCTCTCTCTCTCTCTCTCTCTCTCTCTCTCTCTCTCTCTCTCTCTCTC
>NW_004797699.1:510197-512174 GCF_000002075.1 Aplysia californica
AGAGAGAGAGAGAGAGAGAGAGAGAGAGAGAGAGAGAGATTATTCGTTTTTAACGAAATGGCAATAAAGTACACCATTTTGAAGTGAAGGTAACACTCTGTTGTACTGACATACCTTTTTGCCGACAGCAAAGCCAGTGCCATTAGATTTGAGGATTTCAGAAAAGAACTTCATGAATTTGGGGTATACGTTCTCGAACATGTCTTTCTCTTTCTTGGCCTGAAACATGTGAGTATGGCATTCTCAAAATCACGTTTCACATCATTGCAATGCATTGTAAAGGTTGAAATAAACAAAATAGTAAAAGTTAGAAGGGCCTGACACTTGACACACTCTTTTCATGAGCAGACTGATAAGTTGCAGAGAGTAGACATACTTGAGTGTTGATTCGTTTTGAGCACTTCTATATATACATGTACCAAGGACTACTATACTGAGTATAGTAGTCCTTGACATGTACACATTTTTAGTTGATACCGACATTTTACAAACATGTGTAAGTGCATTGGGGTTAAGGTGGGCGTGGAATTTACAGCAAAATGAAGATTTCTCTTTTATGCATAAAAACAAGTGAATAACTGAAGACTGGATAGAAAAATAAATGGTAAGAATTATTTACAAATTGGCAGGCAATATCGTGTAGCACGATGATTTCTCTAAAATAATTATATTCTTTTACACAAGGAGGACCGCTTCAACTACGCATTCTTGGCGGCCAGGTGGCCATGTCCTGTACAACAATACTGGAGAGACACAGGGCTTGGACAAACCTCTTCTCTCATTTTATGGGGTTTGTTGTGGACCTGCTCAACTGTCCACTCAGTTTTTTTTGCAGGGGAATGTTATAAATGGCTTGAACAAAACTTAGATCTATACAAAGACACGAAAGCTGCTATTTAGTGCCGGGAAAGAGTAAGTTACACAAACAGAAACAAGTTTGTTTAGCTTTCGTGAGAGTTTTACTGCACTTGCAACCCACTTAGATCATATAAGTGCCGAAGATTAGAAGCGTAACAAGAGAGTAACAAACACAAAAAAGAAGGAAAAATAAGGACGATAGTGTTTGATAGGAAGAAGGAGCAAATAACATCAAAGCACCCGCCAACTCCGCACCAAAACAGAAACAATAACGGGTCAATAAAGATTATCAACACCTTTCAACAATCCACACCGTGAAGAGTAAAGACTGTCTCGTTCTTTATTTGAACAGTACGTTATTATTATGTTTCATAAGATTTTTTACCTTCTCTGTCTCATCTTTCTCGAGATAATGCTTTGTCTCTGGAATCAACAAATCCTCCCTCAGCTGGCAGATTTCATCTATGGCTAATGCCTCCAGCGGATCGTTGCTGTAAAGACCTTTGAGGGGATAAAACAAGTAGGCCTACATCTTTGTTTAATTGTGTAAAGAGAAGCTCATTGACACTATAATGGTCATTTTGTGCTGGGGAAAATAAGACAGACAGACAGAAACAACAGTGGGAAAGTAAAAAATAGGCCCAGGATCTACCAGTGGCACCCTACAACCACCCGCTAAAATTAACACTTAATACAATTCTAAAATGGGTTGGGGATGGACACTGTGCCTCTAGTGTGGCCATGTGATTTCAAATTTAAAAAAACAGGACAACAATGTTGAGAATTAGGCAAGAAAAAGACAGAAGGCGACATGGAAATCCAGAGTGCAATCCCGATAGAATCCCATTAACTGTTTAAAGGGTGTCTTCAAGATAGATACTTCTTCGTCATATCGGAGAAGGACATCAAAATATAAGTGGTTAGTCTTTGATAACAGTATGTACTGGAAGGGACATCAACCTTAACGAAAATCAATAACTTACGAAAAAACAAACAAACAGGCAAAGACCCCCACCCCCCACCCCGGCCAAGATGACTTTTTTGTGTTTGTTTAACGAAGGAGAAGTTGGATCCTCTAAGAGTGTCCAATTATGATTGTGTGTGTGTGTGTGTGTGTGT
>NW_004797699.1:516135-517626 GCF_000002075.1 Aplysia californica
CAACAACAACAACAACAACAACAACAACAACAACAACAACAACAACAACAACACGAATTTAATTCAGATTGAGCAAGTACATATCATCGGGTATACTTTCGGCTGGCATGTTATTCTCAGAGGCAGCCCGTCTCCCACATTATCTAAATTGTGTCGATGTGGGCGTAGAACGATTGCACTCATTTGGGTCACGGTGGAAAGTCGGACTGGCCAACAGTCTCTTGCAATTGTTACTGTCAAAACGGGTTTTTCGTGGTCTTGAAGTTAAGGTGTTTGCCTCTCATGCAATAGGTTCCGGGTTCTCATCCGGACAGGCTTGGGAAATTTTTCTTTTCTAATATTATTTTCTCCTTTCACCCCCTTTCCTGCCCCCTGACCATATTGTGTCGTTTCTTTTGGTTTCCACTTTCCACTTTCTGCCCGCTCCCCCTTCCCCTCTCCCCTTTGCCCCCTCCTCTGGGCTCCTGACTCTTTCTGTAGCCTTTTTACTGCTACTCCTTGGACCCTTCTCACTGCTGTCTTTCATTCACACCCCTGATCTTATGGTAGGTAAGAACTAATGCATTGCCTTTTCTGATAACGGCGAAAAATCTCGGAGGTCCTGTGTGCATTTCGCTCACATTAAAGATCCCTTGGTGGTCCAAAATCTATTAGAGTAGGCTACGGCGCCACCCGAGCAAAATTATAATTAAACATTTCCTACCAACGGAAAATGTTTAATGTGTTCCGCGTACTCATATGACCTTATGCAGTTGCGAACATCGAAAAACACTTAGATCTACCAACTAAAAAAAAAAAGCAAAAAATCCTAAAAACTGGACCTGTAATTAAGATTTACAAGACTGGCCCAGAAGGAAATCAGTAGCCAACCAAACTTTGACGTCTGATTCTGATAAGAGATGAGTCAATCCCAGGCCGCTGACCTCTATCTATCACTTGGTCGCCTTCTGATTGGCGGTCGCTACAAGTTGGTTTGACAAAACTGATCACGCAACGAAACAAAAGAGCTTGATCTAAGACAAGTGGATAATTTGTTTTGGCAAAGTCTCATCAATGTAGAGAAATCCGACCAAAAAGACGTAGCCTCGAGGTGGATCAGGAAACTTGAAACGTTCACTTGGGTTAAATGTATCTCTTTGTTGACTTAAAGCCACATGTGATTTCCTTTTAACTACGTTACGTCCTGGTACACATAATTTAGCTAATTTTGGAGGCGGTCTGGTTCCACTTTGCAGGTCATGGCTGCAGAATCGAATTCACGCCTTTTGCGAGCAGGGGTGAAAGGCATTGCCTTTTTCATCAGGTCCAAATCAGCCCCTTCCCGATCAATTCTATTTATAGCATGCTAATCCGTATGCCGCTGCTATAACCAATGACTAACTATGTGGAGCTCGACAATCATGAAATATCCCAGAAGATTCCGAGAAGAAGAAGGGAAAGAAAGGGGGAGGGCGGTCGTGTTAACAACACTGTAGCCCCCCCCCCCCCCCC
>NW_004797699.1:517726-525830 GCF_000002075.1 Aplysia californica
CCCCCCCCCCCCCCCCCCCCCTCTCCCTTTCCGGCACAGCAGCGCCATGGGGCCACTTCAGTTCAGTTGACCATTCTCGGGCTGGGGATTTGGGAATTGGCGGGGGTGGGGGTCGTGTTGAACATGAGACCTCAACGTAAGAAGGCAAGCATTTCAACAACAGAACAACATTTTGTATCTTAAGCTGCCCCCCCCCCTTTTCCACCCCCTTTCTCCCCTCCCCCTGTTTTTCTCCTCCCCCAAACAAATAGGACATTTCACCCTCTGTGCGGCTTTCGGATTTGATCACAAGGTCAGAGCATGGTCACCGGTTTGACAAGGCCTGGTTTGACCTCAGGCCCTTGACCACGGACTGGCGAATGACGAAGCGTTTTTGTCCGGTGACCTGGACACGCCGGGTACTGAGGGCCTTCGGTGTAAACAAGACTAGGGCCTAGCTTGTTGCTTCATGGGATGACTAAGGTTAACTGGCGGGGGTTGAGAGATACACAAGGCGAGGGATGTTTAGTACGACGCGCTGACAATTATTTGGTTCCTTTTTTAAACTCATGATGTGACCATGTGAGGGTAACTCATAGCGTAACAGGGTTAAGGATTTTTTTTTAAAAAGAAAGAAAGGATTGGAAAACCGCTGGCAGAAATCACTTGAGAAAGGCCTACTTTTTGACCGAAGCAGGTCATAAGAGCGAACTCTGAGCTCCTATCAAGCTAGACATTTTTATTCGAAACAGATTCGAGTGCTTTCCGCAAATGGTCTATTATCCTAGTTCTGGCAGGAAAAAATCGTGATGACTCTTTGTTGCCATTTATTTATATTTCAAAGTGGCGAAGCGAAACAAAAAACCAAACAAAACACACAAAAAAAAAAAAAACAAAAAAAAAACAACCAACAAAAAACAAAACAACTACAAGAAAACTTGATCTTTAAAAAAGTGGATTTTTGTGCAAATTCTTGTCAATTTAGTAACACCAACAAGCAGTATTTTCTTGGACATGACTTGCAGAAATTCTAATACGATGATTTCTCTCTGCACTAGCTTTGCCTTCAGTTCTTCTCTCAGCCAAAAGATTTGTTTTGTTTTCTTTCCCTTTCCACATCTTTTCTCGTTTCTTCAGTCTTGCTTCAATGAATACACAAAAAAGTGGGGGAACATGTTGCGCATGTATCGGCAATATTGCTATGAAACGCTTCGCAAGCATACTTTGCTGTCCTGACGGCTGGCATGCCAGTCCACAGGTGTGGTTGGCGTAAGGGCTGCATGCTTCAATATGATTTCTAAGAGTCGAGTTAGCAAAAGCATCTGCAGCATCTCATTCTGGTTTCACTGGCATGACAGTAAATGCGAAACTCTTTCATGGTGTCAATCGCCATTGCTCGTAGATCTAAGCCAAAATGCAATTTGAGCCACTTTCCAAGTTCTGTGTCAACATCTGTCTAATTTTAAGCTCTTGTGACTTTATTTCTACTCCCACTTAATTGTTCAAAAGCTGCATGAACGTTAATTTCCCCTCCCCCCCCCTCTCTCTCTCTCTCTCTCTCTCTCTCTCTCTCTCTCTCTCTCTCTCTCTCTCTCTCTCTCTCCTCACTCCCCCTCTTTCCAAATTAACTCATGCTCCCAGAGTGTGAGCTAACCAAGACGAAACGAACAAACACAAATTAAAAACCAAAACGGAAACGGAAAAGTACCAAATACATCCACAAGTTATGCCGAGGCCATCCATCGTCATATTGTATAGCGTTTAACCTGCTTGAGATATTGATTGATTATTTATGCAGTGTGACCTTGATTATTTAACATCCACACCAGCGACAGTTACTTGAGCAAAAGGGAAAATAACCAACAAGAGCATTTTCTGGATCTAACAAGTGGGAACCGAACCCATACGCCGACGCGTCCACGGTTCTAACAAAACAGTATCTAGATTTACATCTTTATTTTTTGAAGACTTTGACATTGTACGTTCCTTAGCTGCAGTTGCAGCAACAACAACAAAATAATTAAAAGTTAAGGCACCGGTCAGCTTACCGGGACCCTCGCGTACGCACATAGGCGACATACCATTCATACACACGACACACATGTTAAACCGTACACCATTTTCCTCCTTCTCCAGCCCTCACCCCCCCCCCCCCTCTTCCCCATTCTCTCTCTTCCTCAGTAACCATGCGTATAATTAGTGTGCTTATACACAAACGAACCCTCCCCCCCTCCTCTCTCTCTCTCTCTCTCTCTCTCTCTCTCTCTCTCTCTCTCTCTCTCTCTCTCTCTCACTCTCTCTCCCTCTCTCTCTCGCTCTCTCTCTCTCACACACACACGCAAAAAAAGCAACAACAACAACACACAAACACAGACACACAAGCACACACGAACGCTAACACCAAGTAACCAACAAGACCCGAATTTCAAAAATATAAAATACATGCAATTCAAGAATACTCACCACAAAACTCAGCAGAGAAGGAGAACGTGAAAATAGCCTCCGAACTAAACAAGCCTAGATCTAGATTCTAAATGTCAGTTAGCCAAAGAGGTCCGCTATTTATTCCTGAGCCAGTGAACCAAATGGCGCGATTATAAGCTGGCCGACTGGGCGAGTCCAACTTCTTCACGGTACATAGGAGCCAACTGGGACACTCGAAACTCGAGATAGAATATTCTTCGTAACTTTGCGGACACTTTTTGAATACACTCTACATGTGTTGTTACACGTAAATGCTGTCCATTCGTAAAGGGCATAGAGCAGGGGCGGCTCGTGGGTCTAAAAAGTGGGCGTGCACAATAATTGACATAAAGCAGGTTGAAGATAGTCAAGGGCATAGTAAATGAAATGCATTCTTTTTCGTCCTACCGGTTTAGAGAAAATCTATTTGAAGAAGAAGTCTACCTTTCGTTCTTTTGCTGCGGCAAAGGTGTCCATTATTCTGTTGACGAAGTTAAGGGTGTTGTCAAATGTCCCTCTGGATCGACATAAACGTCAGTGTGATTTCTAGGATTTTGCATACTTGTCTAATGTTGTGAAGACTTTGTAGCCCTTCAGAGTTGAATCAAGGACACGGAGCAGACAAATATTTCATTGCAATATAATATTTCTAATTCTGTCTAACTTGAAAGACAGAGTGTTTCTCTGCTATACAATCCAAAGGAACTGTAGGAATTTGGAGGCGTCGACGATTGATAGTGTACTGATTTTATTTTGCTTCAAGAAATGGTCAACAATTTGATTAGTTATCATGCCATAGGTCTCCTTTGCAGCAAATTCGTTGGTATTGTGATGTCTGCTGTCTTTTGGAAGCTTGTTCCTCGGTGGTCTTACTTGTTTATGGAACGCTCAGACTGTTTTCAATTTCCTCGACGGCTGCTTTAAAAACGTTTCTAGAGCTTGTGGGGCTCCTATGGGCGTTGTACTTCTGGGCTGGGGGATTCCATACACAACATTAACGTGAGAGAACACTTTGTTTAAAAAAAGGGAAATGAAGAGAAATGTATCGCTCTTTAACACTAAATACATTTAAGGCATCACACGCTTCCTGGGCGGTATTTTCGTCCCAGTGCTCAGACTGAATTTTCTTCAAGACAGAGCTGGATCTCTCCTCATGAGCAGACTGTACTTATAACTAGAGATTGAAAATTTCATCTTGTTTCCGACGGTCGTGGAATATTCCGGTGACAAACGTGTCTGAGATCGTCAATGCGTTTGTAGAGTGGGCAAAAATGTCGAAAAGCCTGCAGCGTTAGTGAAAAATATCCTGCAGTCTGATATGCCCCGAACAACGTCTTTAAAACAAATTCAGCTGTGCGCATAGCAAGGAACAAAGGCAGCATTAGAGAAAAATTGGCGTATCTGAGTCTGTACACCAGAGACTCCCGCTCATAATTACAGCTGCCCCGTCGCAGGTTTGGCCGATCAGCAATCAGCTTCTCCTCGACACTGAATGGTTTTAAAGCTTCGTTTAGGGTTGAAACGAGCCCTGATGAAGTTCTATCTTTGGCTTCAAAAAGACTTTAGAAACCGCTCTACCGATTTTCCGTCCTTAATATACATGTAACTCAGAATGATGACAAACTGTGACAAACGATCTGCATGACTTGCTTCATAAGCCTAAACAGAAAGAAAATTGGCAGAGCGTAGGCCTTTATTAGTTCCTCGTGATATAATTTGAAAATACATGTACAGTCCAGCAGTTCGTTTTGTATTATTTTTTAGGCATATTTTACCGCAATAGTGCCTTGCAGATGGTCAAACAGTATCCTGTCAGTGTTAATGCCTCTATGTAGTAAATAAAAAAAGATACCTTTGTTTCCCGACAAATCGCCTTTTCACGAGTTCCACAGAACAAAATACACTCGTTAACCTTACACAATACGTGCCTGTTCTTTCTCACACGTTCGTTTTGGTGAGACTTTGCAATGAGATGACCAACGTCTAGCTACGCTGCTATGTATACTAATCCGAAAGTGTGATACTTAATGGCTTGCACTTTTGATGACTCGTGTCTTTAATGCTTTGTTTCACATGGACAAGATCGGTAAAACCTGTTTTAGACCACTTGGCGTTCTCAGGCCTGTCGAGAGGGGGGGGGGGTCAGGGGGGGCCAATGCCCCGGGGCCCGGGGGTTTGGGGGGCCCGCAAGCAAGGGGAAAAGAGAGAGAAAAAAGGGGAAAAAGAGATAGAGAAAGAGGGAGAGAGAGAGAGAGAGAGAGAGAGAGAGAGAGAGAGAGAGAGAGAGAGAGAGAGAGAGAGAGAGAGAGAGAGAGAGAGAGAGAGAGAGAGAGAGAGAGAGAGAGAGAGAGAGAGAGAGTACGGTACAAAGCTTTGAAATAAAACATATTTTGGCTGCAAGTTGAGCTGTATATCTGACAACTTCTCAGAACTTTGGTAGTGCTTTCTTGGACTTCTGGAATTGATTGGCCATTACGAACCTCTCCTTGCAGAGCATCTTACAAAAGTTGAAAAATCAACCCCCCAAAAAAGAAAAAAAGGAGCCTACAAGTTCCCTATCACCAGAAAGTCAAAATGAATTCATCCAATGTTGTGCATCAAAAGTGACAGACGTGATTTTGAATGAGAGAGAGGAAAGAAATATTACTCCACTGTCGTTGATGCAACACCAGACCCTTCACACGTCGAACATACTGTTTTTATTTTGCATTATGTTCACTTGGACAGTGATACAAATGCCTACAAAGAAGAAGAGAGATTTCTGAAAGGTGTAGATTGTAACAGGAAAACAGAAGACATCGCTAAAATTATCCTTGATACACTGAATAAAAAACAACAACATTCCAATTACAGACTACCGAGGCCAAGGCTACGACAACGGTAGCAACATGTGTGGTCTGTATAATGGTGCACAGGCTCACATTTTAAGACTGTGATCACTCGCCACATACTCACCCTGTGGCTGTCATAGTTTGAATTTGTGTGGTGTGCATTCTGCAGAAAGCTGTTCAACATTCATAACTTTCTTTGGAGTTGTACAGAAGTTGTATAACATTTTTGGCTCCACTCCACAAAGGTGGGAAATTTTGAAGCAAAACATTCCCAGCTCTTTGCACAGCATGTCTCAGACACGTAGGTCAGCACGTGTTGACAGAGTCAGGCCTTCTACGGCTCACATCGGGGGACTGAGGAAAGCTGTTCAAACTGTTCAGCAACACGTTCAGATTTGATTGGTATTCTTAAGTACTTGGTATCATTTGAAAGTGTGATAATGGCATCTTTTTGGCTCAAAAGCCTCACAGGCCTCACAGCAATCGATCACAGAAATAGAGTGCTTCAAGCACGAGATGCAACTCTTGACGTTGAGGTGGCAAATATCAATAGTCTGATTAAAGATCTGAAAAGCTTACGAGATGAATAGGACGCAAACGACAAAAGAAAAGGAAGCTTTTTGCAGAAGAGACAGAAGATGTAACAGACTACCCAAATCACGAGAACAAATTCAAACAAAGTTTTTTTTGTCCTCTTTGACTGCCTTCTTGGAAATTTGACGACAAAGTAAAATGCAGTGACAAAACTCGATTCGTTATTTAGTGTTTTGTGGAAATATCTCCAAGAGGAAGTCGTGCAAACAAATTGCACACGGAATATGCAATGGATGCCTCCGCAGACCTTGTGCAAGAGATGGAACATTTAAAAGTGATTCATTCAGCGAGCATTGGAGAAAATGTCCTGCCGCCTCTTCAGTTGCTGAACAGACTTCATTCCCTAAAACTGGATGCTTTGCTTCCAAACGTTGTAATCATGTTGAGAATCGTCTGCACCTTGCCTGTCACAGTTGCGCAAGCTGAACGTTCCTTCAGTACCCTTTCTCGGGTGAAAAACATGTTGCGGTCCACAATGCGTCAGACAGACTCACAAGTCTTAGAATTTTGTCCATAGAGGCCAGTCTAGCGCGAAAATTGGACTACGAACCAATAATTGACAGTTTTGCTAGATTTTACAAATCCCGTAAGGCTCCTTTGTTGTAAGAAAAAAAAAGGTAGATCTATGCTACATTGCAATTCGTTTTAATTTCTGTCATTGGTTTATTCATCTTATCTTCATTTTTAACTACGCGGTAAATCAGAAAAATTAAAATTAATTTTATGTTGACAACACCCAGCACTTGATGGAGGGGAACGAGACAAAGGGGGCTGGGGTGTGTGTGTGTGTGGGGGGGGGGATTAACTTTTATACAAACATTTCTTTCGCAAAATGCATTTCCAAGGGTAGTGAAGATGTGTGTGTAAGAGAGAGAGAGAGAGAGAGAGAGAGAGAGAGAGAGAGAGAGAGAGAGAGACAGTGTTGGTATGTTATAGATAAGCTACAGAAGTGATTATATATGCCTATGTACATTGTATTTGTTGGGTTATTAAATTGCAGGTGAGGGTGGGAAGGGCCGGTGGGGGGCCCGAAGATGATTGCTGCCCCAGGGCCCGACCAGGCTCTCGACGGCCCTGGGCGTTCTCAGTTCTAAAAGCCGACAGTAGAAACAGCACAAATTGTGTTTGTGGAGATGATCCGTATAAAAAATACTAATTGCACCTTTTTGTTGATTATATTTTTAATGTTTTTGGGTTGGGGAGGACCTAATTCTTTCACCCTCTCCTTGTAACGTTGGTTTAGAGAACTGAATTTATTTGCAAGCGAAAAATCCACTGCATTAACCCTGCATTGGAATTTCACACTCAAGTACATGGAAAATAGATTGGATAGTAGATGTTCAAAGTTCTTTTTTTTGCGTATCTTTTTGGGTGTTGGGGGCGTTAACATTTTTGGGCGGCAGTGAACGACCGTGCTCTAAGGGCGAGCCGCCCCTGGGCCAAAGAGGTAGAGCAGCGAGAAGTCGCCTTTTGATGTGAAGTCATAGAACCAAACACCACGGAGTGGCTACTTTTGCTTTAGAAAGTTGTAGAATCGAAACTAATGCAGATTATTATATTATACAACTGCAGACAGTTTTATCCTTGCCCCATTATTTTATAGATCTAGGTGTGAAACGGGCCATGATCAATTGCATGAAGCATGAACGCTAGTCAGACTAGAAAACATTAAACAATAACCCACAAGGTCACAGATGCGCCTTATTATGCTTTGAGCTAACGTGTGTCAACTACACAGTGGATCTAATGGAACAAGCTAGCATGATAGTGAGTAATGTGTCAGGTGTAACACAATGCACCTTGGGTGAGAAAAAGGATTTAGTGGGCGAACGAGTTCTCGAAACAACATTTTCTATTACTCTCTCTCTCTCTCTCTCTCTCTCTCTCTCTCTCTCTCTCTCTCTCTCTCTCTCTCTCTCTCTCTCTCCTTGAATTGGGTCTGCTGATCAAAGCCACTTTTTTTATTTACTTAAATACTTGGGACGAAGTTCATTCCTCACGGAGCTGATCATTTCCTCGAAAAAGATCGAACGGCCAGACTGACTGAGGAACGTACACACGAACGGACGGACGGACGAACAAAGGAACGATTTTGCGAACTTGAAACGCCTTTTGCCGTGGCGGTCAGGAAAGGCTTCTGTCCGGAGTGGTTTGTCAAGGGAAACGTTTCCCAGTCCTTTCTCCACTCTCTCATCGATTTCTCTGTTTCTAGTTGTGACCCCATCTATTTTTTTGGA
>NW_004797699.1:525937-538650 GCF_000002075.1 Aplysia californica
GGGGGTAAAACAGACAGACAGAAACAACAGGGGGAAAAAAGTAGGACCTACCAGTGGCGCCCTCTAACCACTCGCTGAGACCCCTGACAGACGAACGACGTTTTACTGCGCTGGGGAGGCCTTGACAAACGAGCGACATTTAACCAAAGATTGGAATAGAACTACAAATTTGTTCCACCTCACATTTCAACATGGACGATCCACGTCGAAAGGTTGTGCTTCTTTTTGTTATGAACAAATTATTGTTGAAACAAAATAAAAAGAAGAAAAAATTGTGTTCACCCAAGTGTAAGTAAACGTTTATTGAGAGGTGCTTTCACACGTTGTAGGTGGATCTCAAAGAGGGTGAAGCCAAATTTTTTTAAATATTATTTTCGACAACCAAGTTTTGAAAAATTTGTCACCTTGCACGAGGCAGGAATTTGTCGCTCATGTGGCCGCTGTCTGAGACCCGACCGACATCCAACTGACACGTTTACTGTTTATTGAGGGAACTGAGACAACCAACGGAACACAACCACACAGCTGATGAAACATCCGTTGAAAAAGTCAAAGGAGGAGAAGATTATAAAAGAAGAGCTGTCGCAGACTTGAACGAACGCTAAAGCTAATTATCTTAGCGAAACAGCGGTAAACGAAAAAAAAAAAAGGACTACTCCGACCCCAAGAATCTGGAAGAAAACATGTGCAGTCAAACTCTGAATTATACCGCCTAACTTAGGACGAGCAAGAAATTACCGGTAAAGCAGCCCCTAAAGCGGGGCTGACGGTGTAACGGGATAGCAGCGATCGTCATCTTGACTTAGGGTAGAAAGTAGAAACTAGTGACAAATTGTGTCGAGTCTTGACTCATCGCTGTTCTGCACGATTGCCTTGCGCAGGGGGAAAACGAGTATCAATCAATTTCATGTACAGCTCAAGATGACATTTATGTAAATTCACATTGAAAATTTCTGCTGGACCAGAAGCGATGCTATTATATGTCAAGGACCACGTGCACGTATTGAAAAAAACCCCGATACTCGTCCGTCAGTCCTCGGGTCGCCTCGCAGGCCTTTCACTTTCATGTTGACTAGTAATGTGGGTCCTCACAACATAAAAAGCCTCACAGGTGCCCACCAGCCTTTTGGTCAGCGAGCTGATATATGACGACACCAGATAATTTGCTGACAGGCCGAGGTGGCGAACTTCCTTTGAAGTTTCTCCGTTGTTTTAGTAAGGTTTTACGGCTCTCGCAACTGCATAAGGTCACATGAACGCCAAGGGGCGGATGCCAACAAACAAGTCCAAACGGGGAATCAGGCTAACTCTGCTCACCTCTCTAGCCTCAACACCACAAAAGTCTGCTTCGGCTATCAAGGCTCCCCGGAAATAGCAGTTCACAAGAGAGTGACAAACACACAATAAAGTAGAGCAAAAATGACGATAGTAAGGATGGGGAAAAAAGATGCAGCAGTTCCCCCTACGTTCTGACACAGTATGAGCATGACATTGATAAATCAGCCCATTTACAACTCTTCTGGGAAAAAGAACATGTTAATATCCCCACTTTGGGAATGGCGTAAAGACAACTTCAGTCAGTAGCACTGCCCCGGTTGGGGGGGGGGGGGGGGAGGGGGGGGGGGTTCTCCAGTTAATTAAAAAATTTCAATCCAATTTGTAAACAAAATATTGGTCAAAACCTAAAAATAATAGCATATTCACAATCAGCGCAAATCAGAAGCAAATCAGCGACAAATGCTAGTACAAATAGGCCGGGCTTGCTGGGACGTATTTTTGGGAAAGAGATAATCAAGCAGCCATCAAGTGAGTCCCCGTGTGCTGTGTGTAGTGTGTACCAATTTGCTGGCGGTACAACGGGGCAAAGTTACATTAATCTTATAAGGACCGTACAACTCATACAGTTGGTGGATGACGGATGGCGGGGTAAAGGCTCAAATACAGGGTGTCTAAAATAAGAGGACCCACTTAAAGGATAAAAAACCGGTCATCTCAATATTTTTTATACCCCTGCGAGTCGTGGACACTGACAGCAGAATTAGAGAAAAAGATTCTGACCACAGAGATGAGATGTTACCGCAGAATCCTTGACATCTCGTACAAAGACCACGTTTCAAATGCTGAGGTACGAAAGAGAATCACCAATGCAGTGGGGCAGCATGAAGATCTACTGACCACAGTGAAGAGACGAAAATTAAAGTGGTATGGGCAAGTCACATGATCAACAGGACTTGCCAAAACAATCCTGCAAGGAACCGTACAAGGAAAGAGAAAGAGAGGAAGGCAGAGAAGGAGATGGGAGGACAACATTACAGAGTGACAGGAAAGACGATGGGTGACAATTTGAGGAGAGAAAAGGACAAAAATAGAGGTGGTTTTCAGATGCAGTGGTGCCCCCACGGTTGCCCCAATCACGGGACAGAAGAAGAAGAAGAAGAGTGTGCTTACATTAATTTATAGGGGTCCTGTTCTTACATTGGCAAAACCTGGCGGCAAGCAGGGCCTGCGGTATAACAGGGAGAGCGGGGGGAGGGGGGGGGGTATAACGTGGTTTGACTATTACAGTACGTCTAGAGTGATGCCAACCAACAGGCACGAAGTTTTTGAAGTTGTTCGAAGTGTCTCAATAATTGCAAATTCTTGTATTATCACACTAAATAACTACGACCCGACCCTTTAGCTCTGTACTTTCAATTCACTAAAGGTTAAAAAATACGCATCGACCATTGTTTTTATTTTACGAAACAAGACTAAAGAAACCTGAGGCTTGACTGTTCATCTGTTGCCAAAGACTTTCGACTGAATCCAAAGACTCCCGGGTCCGAAAAGGGAACAGGATTAATTAAAGACATTCTTAACTTGACTTGCGATATCTGTTGGCTGACTACACTACAACGTTTTACTTATACGGGGTGACTTCTGCGGGATCGGGTCAGGTCAGGGCGGTTTGCTAGCCAGATTAAGGACGAAAAGCGGCTATCGTGGCACAAGCCGATCGCGTCCGACTCGTCGCCTAAAAAACAAAGGCGTTTTACCGGGTACCCATTGCGGGTGGGATCAAGTCGGGTCGGGTCGATTGCCCGGCTTGTCGCCTGGAAACAAATGCGTTTGTTTTTGAGGTGGCGAGTCGGGCGATCAGTTTGTGCCCCGATAGCCGCTTTCAGCCTTCAATCTGGCTAGCGACCAGACATACCCGACCGTGCCAATGGGCACCTCGTATTTGTTTTCAAGCGACGAGTAGGGCGATCGACCAGACCAGACCCGACCTGACCCGACCCGACACGCAATGGGCACCAGGTAATAGCCGAAGATCCAGACTTTTCTCCTGAGATATGCACAATGGACAGACGATGGAGACAGCAGCAAAAATCATCAACGCGTGCGAAAGCTCTCACTGTCACTTCGTGACCATCTCTCCAGCCTTCATCCAAATGTCTTTTTAGAGTCTTCAAAATGAACATAACAAAATAACTTGAAAACAAAGACAGCGTATGGGGGCCATATGAGAGCACACGAATAAAAATAAATCACATTATGCCGCGTTTCCACCAAACTAGAAACGACCTGATTTTTCGTCGAGAGGGAACCAATCGATCGTGTTCGTTTCAGGCGTCGGTGTCTACCAATGATCTGGCAGTTTGGAATTGGAAACGCCCCAACTCGCGACTAGGCTCTTGGCCTACTGGCCTTCTAGTACTTACTACTTCCCTGTTGTGTGCCCATATATATATATATATATATATATATATATATATATATAAAAATATAAATATACACTGACGTACATGTATATTATTAAGTATAAAAATTATTCCTTGTGCTTGCTTTTGAGTGAAGCTATATAGGGCTATTGGCGAATTTGTCATTGACTCGACGACGAAGAAACGAGACCAACAGCGGTCATCACACTGTGTCCTCGGTATCGGGCTATTGTTAAGAGGTCAATGAACGCAAGTTGGGAATTTGAATTAATGAATTGGTTTTTAAAAATTAGCTTTATTGTAGATATGTATTTAAACCACGTTGTTTGAGCGTACTATTACCTATTTTTTAGGTAGTGATTTCGAATATGACATGAGATTTTGTTTTGATCCCAACTTAGAATTAGTTATTTTTTTTAAAGTTCTGGCCGGGCCTCTGGCTGATGTGATGAGTCACCACACGCCCTACTAAAATGCTGCACGAGGCGTTCCGACAGACTCATCTTTTATAGGAAGGTGTCGTGTCGTTTCGGTAGACACAGCATAATGTGCTTTTATAGATTCAAAAACTTCAAGCTGTTCGGACATTATCTGACAAGTCTTTAACTTAACACACCGGTGTGCTGTATTGAACAAACTAGATATAGTTATCCGACCTGCACTTGGCGTTTTCTCATCTCGCAACTAAACAAAGAGACGCCCCCCTCCCCCCGGACAATTCAATCAATCATTAGTAGGCAAAGTGCTTCAAGTACGAATGAATGATCAGATTCAATGAAGAGAGAGATAGAGAGAGAGAGAGAGAGAGAGAGAGAGAGAGAGAGAGAGAGAGAGAGAGAGAGAGAGAGAGAGAGGAGATAGACAAACATACCGACAGAGAGAGAGAGAGAGAGAGAGAGAGAGAGAGAGAGAGAGAGAGAGAGAGAGAGAGAGAGAGAGAGAGAGAGAGAGAGCGAAAGGCGGGGGGCAGAGACAGCGATAGAGACAGAGGGAAAGAAAAGACAGACAGAGAGAGACACAGAGACAGGCACAGAAGGAGACTGAGAGGGAGAAAGAGAGACGGAGAGGGAGAGAGGGAGAAAGGGAGAGAGAGAGAGAGAGAGAGAGAGAGAGAGAGAGAGAGAGAGAGAGAAAGAGAGAGAGGGAGTGAGAGAGAGAAAGAGGGAGAGAAAGAGAGAGACAGAGAGAGAAAATCTAAGAGAGAGAGAGACAGAGAGAGACAGACAGACAGACAAGAGAGAGAGAGAGAGAGAGAGAGAGAGAGAGAGAGAGAGAGAGAGAGAGAGAGAGGGAGGGAGGGAGGGAGGGAGGGAGGGAGAGAGAGAGAGAGAGAGAGAGAGAGAGAGAGAGAGAGAGAGAGGGGGGGGGGCATGCAGATCGATAATTAGAGTGAGAAAGAGGAAAGAGATACAGTCAGAGAAATAGATCTGCGATAGACAGAACAGACAGAGAGGGAAACAGACAGATAAACAAACAGACAGACGTAAAGACAGAGATGCAATTGACAACCAAACGCCAAACACGCATTATTGTGTGTAACAAAGAAATCGAGTGTTTTTTACTCATATGGTTTAGGTGTTTCTACGCTTCTGTCGACACAATTTATACCATTGAAGGCTCTCGTGGTCTAGAGGTTAAGGTGTTTACCTCTCATTCAGTAGGGCCCGGGTTCGAATCCGGATATCGACGGAAAATTTTCTTCTCTTCGTTCCTATGGCCTTATGCAGTTGCAAGCACCGTAAAGCACTTGCCCCCCCCCCCCCAAAAAAAAAAAAAAAAAAAAAATAATAATAATAAAAAATCGAACTCGGGTCTCCTACATACGTCAGCGAAGTACATAATCGCTTCACCACAGATGTCGGTATCGATTGGTTGTGAGGTAATTCACCGCTAAGAACTAATCTGATGTAGAATTGTTTCTACGAAAACCCTTTTTCTTGATATCGAAGGCGCAATGCAAGTCTCAAGGCCCAGTTAAAACTCTTCTAAGACTGAAAGCAAATAACGAAAAGAACCTATAGCTCGACCGAAGTGTCGTATTTTTGGCATTGCAGATTATTTATGAACTATGGACTTTCTAGAATAGACTTTCTAATGGCGTGCTTAAAGATAATTCTTATGATACAAGATCATAGAAGTACAAAATTATTTAATGGTAAGTTAACTTGACACTTCTGCATTTCCTTTTCGCGAGCATCGAATCATGAATTCTCAATCCAAGAAAGATCAATTTTTAAAAAAAACCTTCATTTCTTGACAGTACAACATGCACCGACAGCTAGCATTCTAAATCATCAAACGAAGACTTTTTGGGGGGTATTTTTCTATCTCCTGACAACTTTCCCTGAAACATGATACGCTTGCTTGGCGCTTAGCCGATGGTGTGAAGAGAAAAAGGGGGAAGTAAAGGATGGTGAAAAAAGAGGAGTGGAAAGGGGTGGAGGGGGTGGGAGGAAGGGGTGTGCCAACGTGTGTGCGTGGGAGGGGCACTCCGAACGACGTGCATTACCCTGTACTAGACTACCCCATCGTACGCTCGTCTGATGCTCTCGTTTTAGCAGCCTAACATTTCGCCCGGTGGGAGGGCGAGCAGGCGAGTTCAGTTCCAGACGATGACCTAGATTTGGTCGCAGGAAAAGTCTCTGGAATTTATTTATGCTTTCGTGAGTAGGACTGCCTTAAAATAAACGTCTGCTTTGATTTACTACTTTGTGTGAGTGTGTGTGAGTACGACTGAACATCATCAGGAGTATTTCAAAGGCTGAAAGGTGATTTTTTTAGGGGACTATTTTATAGATGTTTTAGTGCAATGTGTAAAAGTAGGTAGCTTACCTTTACTTCTTCCCAACTACGTCTTCCAAAGCACGAGGAAGGATTGCATCACCACCTTCGGCGAGCGAAAACTGCGTGTTGTGGCTGTGGTGTATCCTGCGCTATAATATGCGTGTTCGTTGTTGTAGTAAACCGCTTTATTTTTATCTCCCAAAAATGATTTACAGAGTTTTTAAGGTAGTGTTTCAACACCCCTATATTCGAGATCGTTTAAAAGTTAGTCCTTCAGAATTAAATGTCCATTTATTTATTTATTTGAAAGTATTGAGAGCCTTTAAAAACTTCCCAAAACAACCCAAAAGCTCAAAAGTGAATTCTTAGAGTTCGAACCAGAGAACCAGAGGCACTCATACTCTAGCCCAGCTTGGTGTCAGCTAAACTATCGTTGTGCCATTGACTAAATAGATAACAACGTAAATCGTAAATAAATAACACCAGTGCAAGGGAAGCTTTTGGCTTTTATGAACGTTTTATTTGTTGGTACTTCCTACTTCCTCACATCATGCTCTGGTTCTTATTTAATTTTTTTAAAGCTGTGTGTGGAGTTAAGAAAACGAACCCAGATGAATGGTTTGAACTTGAGTTCTCTTTTCGTGAAGGTACATCTTGAATATGAGGGAAGCTGTGAAAAGAATTCTCCTGCTGAAAGGTAATGAAAATGCTCTATCCGCATTGGAGGAATGGTTTGAGATCCATTCGAGGTCATATTATGCTCAACGACATTTGAAAATGGCAAAACTGCGTCAATTTGCGGTTTGACTTAGTAGAGCAGTAAGTAAGTAAGTGTATTCAGTGTTTAAGGCCATTGGCCCACATCACATCACATAACACACATAGCAGAGTAGTAATAATATTGTAAGGGTTAAATTTCAAACTTTTGGTTTGCTTCTTTCATTGTCAGTGTAAACACCCATTATGGGGCTCTCGTGGCCTAGAGGTTAAGGTGTTGGCCTCTCATTTCGAATCCGTGTAGCGACGGGAACATTTTCTTCTCTAAAACTGTCTTCTTTCACCTCATTTCCTGCTCTCTACCAATGTTCTATCGTCTGCTGTCATCTCCACTTTTTGCCCCTCCCCCCCCCCTCACGTCCTTTGCCCCCTCCTCCGGGCTCCTGACTCTTTCTGCAGCCTTTCTACTGCTACTCTTTGGCTCCTTCTTACTGCTGTCGTTCAGCCATTCCCCTAATCTTCTTGTAGGAAAGATCTACACTTAGCCTTCTCAGACAAGAGTGAAACATCTCGGAGGTCCCGTGTGCACGTTGCGAACGTTTAAGATCGCTTGGTGGTCTGAAATCGATAAGAGTAGGCTTCGACCGCCATCCGTGTAAAATTCAAAATTTCATGAAATTTTCACAGAATAAAGAGAAGGTGTAGTTTTAATACTAAAAATTTGTATACTGAATTTTTGATATATGGAATAGATTTTTGCTGGTGGTGCCTGGAGTGAGGATCTACACGGATTTTTTGCAAACTTGGATACTACCTCAGGAAAATATTCATAAAAAAAGTTTCTAATTTGTTTAGGAAAAAATAATCGGACAAATGTTTAGATCTAATGTTTGCTAACCTGCATGCAACCCCCCTCCCCCACACACACTCACACAAAAGCAATTTCCTTGAACAAAAAGTACGATATTCATTACGTAAGCCATGCCAACAAAATCCAATATGACCAATGCTTGTAATATGGGAGAAATTTGGTCAAATTTGATCCACTAATAAGTGAGATAGCCTTCAGGTGTAGCCCCTCCCCCCCCCCCCCCCCAAACATAAAAAAGTTGACATAATTTCCTCAACGCCACACTTTAAGGTACGTCTAAAGCCGGGTATCCACGTACACAGGCTTTCTGTGTTCATTTATGATGGTGCCACCCCCCCCTCTGTCTCTCAAACACGCACACACACACACACACACACACACGCGCGCGCGCGCGCGCGCGCACACACGTGAGTTTGGTTTCGAACCGCAGTAGAATTTTATAATGATGAAAAATCCGTAGAGATTTTTTTCTTATTTTTTTCTTCTTCTTTTTAATCTAAAGTACTCCAGCCTCAGGCCTGTGCAAAAAATATCTGTCAGCGAGAGATATCTGGGAAGCCGCCTTGAGGCCGGGGATTCCACCGAATGTTGGCTTGAACGTGGCCTGTGCAAGGCCTGCTCAGGCCACATTCAGGCCACATTCAGGCCATATTCAGGCCCGGTTCAGGCCAGGTTCAGACCTGCTATGGCTTGCGTAGGCCTCGTTCAGGCCCAGCCTCAAGGCCCGGCCTGTACATGGATGGCCGGCTTAAGAAACACCCAAGAGACAGGAAGAGTAATCTTCGAGACTCATGTGGAGCACGTGGAGACATCTAGATAGCCGGGGGATGAAATCTGCAAGCTTACACTGAAACGTGGGGGCAGAGTGGTGTTACTATCTCAAAAAGAGCAATCGGAGACAGGGCATAGGTAAACTAATAAAGAGCCAGAAGTGAGCAAGCTGTAATGTTCCGACACGTTTTCTTTTATATAGATCTAAGCTTAAAGCGGGTTTTAAAAAAATGATTTACACCATAGACATATCTTATTACCCAACACCTCACCTAAACGTAGAAACACGATTCAAGAGACGGGGTGAGTAAATTTCGAGACTTGGAGCCTGTCATTTATTTTAATGATCCTTTGTATGCATCCAAAGAGCGGTTTTTAATATACAGCCCAAAGAGAAACTTTTAAAAATTACTGGTTCTCAAGATTTTTTGAAGAAATATTTTTGTTTGGGCGCTGGCCTCCTGAAGTGCCATGCAAAGTTTCGTGGGCGTCAGTGAAATATTAAATGAGCTACTTTTTTTAAAAAACGCGAACAGTTTAAAGTGAACAAGCTATAGCTAAAGTGGACAGAAATTTCTACTGCAGTCTGTTGAAAAAAAAATCCGACATCACTATGACAAAAAAAAATTAATTAAGAAAGTAAGGGGTATACGTCTATTTATGAAATAAAGCATTTTTTTTTTTGGGGGGGGGGGGGGTTACTTGATAGAATCCATCAGTTTGTTCCCGAATTTTGGCCCTAAGCGTGTTTTAACATGTCTTTATATTATAACTCCAGAAAGGGATCGTATTCGAAAAAAAACAACCCCACCAAACGTTTCGTCCCGACGAAAAGTGCTTTTTGATGTGATAGTGCGATCTTAAAATAAAAATATTTTACCACACCTGAAAAGGGAAATGGGGATTATTACAAATAAACATATATATAATGTAAAAAACCAATGCAAAAGGAATCATAGCATGTTAACAAAAGAGTGTTATATTTTAATTAGACGACCTCTTTTGCTTTCTCATTTTCGTTTGTCCTCACCTCAGGTCTTTGCATGCGGGTCTAAAAGATGGTCTAAACGGTGGATGACCACGGAATCTAAAAACACTTGAATGAAGGCCGCTACTAACTAAGGTTCAGACACGTTTTCTTTGATGTTAGCATATAGTGAGGCAAAAAAGAGGGGGAGGGGTTTGGGGGGGGGAGGGTGAAAGGGGATTTACAGCATAAGCCTAAGGGTACCTACCCACAGACCACAAACATTTTGCATTGGAAAAAGTTCCGTCCGAATCTGTCTGTTTCCGGCCGTAATTTTGTAAACCCACAGGGTCCGGAAAAATCCGTTTCGTTAAGCCAACAAGAAGACTCTAAATCGGAAGCAAAAAATATTTTTGTGGTGGTGGAACAAGAGAAAACTATCCACTGCAGATTTTGGATCCACCCCATTTTTGAATAACGGGAATTATTAGACGAGTTTTAAACTAGTACAATTACCAAAATACCAGTGTGGAGCGGCGGACCTAACTGTTGAACCCATCCTTCAGTACTGCAGGACACACAGGGCCCTGAGACAAGAGAAAACTATCCACTGCAGATTTTGGATCCACCCCATTTTTGAATAACGGGAATTATTAGAGGAGTTTTAAACTAGTACAATTACCAAAATACCAGTGTGGAGCGGCGGACCTAACTGTTGAACTCATCCTTCAGTACTGCAGGACACACAGGGCCCTGAGACAGGAAGCGTGGCCAACCCCACTGACGCTACAAAAGAAAGCTATACGGGCCGACAGATGAACAGAGCAGAACGTTTTATGACATACTGAACTTCAAGTAAGTGTGATGCGATCGAGAAGAAGAAGAAGATTAGACGAGTGTCGCTTTATAGATGAAGTACTAGCAGACGATGAGAAATGCTTAGATCAGGATACATGCCAAGTGGTTCCTTCCTACTAAAATTTGCAGTGGGTAATGGGACTGCTGGCCTAAGTCAGCCCACTAGACGACAGAACCTGGTTAGAAAGCAGAAAAGAAGGTGAAAAGGAGAACATTTTGGAGGAGGAAATTTTCCGTCGCGGTCAGATTTCGATCCAGTACCTTTTGAATGACGGGGGAACGAACACCAAAACCTCTAGACCACAAGAGCCCCCATTTTGCGTCTTTAATTTTAACATTATAATCACAGTCTGATTCTGCCCGTAATTGTAAATCAACATAGGCAACACACAACTTAAAAAGTCAAAGAGCACACACACACATACACACGCGCGCGCACACACACACACACAGATACACACATGCGCTCACTCTTTTTCATTATATCCTTCAAAAACGGAATTCCTTGTATTGGGAGCGTGAAATTGTCCAGAAACATTATAATCTCAGAAGAACGGAAGAAAACTTTTAAAAAATACCGATACGGAATTCTTTCATCTGTTTCCGTACGTAGTTGTCCGTTGCGTGGTGAGTGGACGCAAAGACCGATAGAAAATAAAAAGTTATACTGGAGATTTCCGCTGCGTTATTTTTTTCCACGGAAAGTGACGCGAACATTAAGTTCTGGTCCGCTTGTTTCGGTGTGATGTAGGCCTCTCATCCTGAAACAGACAAAGACAGACAGATTCTGACGTATTTTTTTCCGAGGCAAAACGAGTGTAGTCTGTGGGTGGGCAGAATTAGATAAATTCTAGTAGGCCTACATGCATGTAAGCAGCATTATTTCCAAAACCACAAACCGCATTGATGATGTCCGTCAACGACTTAAACAAGCCATCTGGACATCAAATATCACCTCGTGGGTGGTTGACGGGTGCTCTGGTGTGGTTTGCTTTTTCTTTCCTATCAAACATATCTATCATCTTTATCTCCAATCCTTCTTTTTTTGTGTTTGTTACTCTCTTGTAACACCTCTAATCTTCGGCAATTATATGACCTTATGCAGTTGCGAGCACCGTAATACACTTATCAAAAAAAAAAAAATATATATAAAAAATCACCTCATTGAAAAATAAATCAAAGTTTATAAGCAATTTCTGGCACTTGTACTCCCATCCCGGAGCTTGGGCTGCTTGATAAGAACGTATAAGAACGTTCAACGAAATTTAGAACAAAATCATTTTCAAACAAAACATCTACAAAGAATTTAATTAATAAAATGGAATAAATTTGTCGCAAATGAAGACGTGTTGGAAAAAGTTAGGATTGAAGATATCAGTGGGACAATAAAAAAAATAATAATGTAGATTTCGGGACATGTTTTGAGAATGCCAAGATTGCCCAATCAGACATGGTTCTGGAGATCAAATGGAAAAAAGGAACAGGTAGGCCCTATACTAACAGAGAGCTGTAAAAGTACAATCAGAGAGAGAGAGAGAGAGAGAGAGAGAGAGAGAGAGAGAGAGAGAGAGAGAGAGAGCGTGGGAGGGAGAGAGAAGGTATATATAAGTAAGTATTCATTCATTCATTCATTCAGCCATTCAGTCATTAATTAATTAATTCATTCATTCATTCATTCTCTCATAAATATACACTTATTCATTAAAAAAATCTATTTTTCTATTTCACTGAGCAGGTTGAATCCATTCAAACGTTCCAATGTTGGCCGTCCTTGACATTGGCGAAGGCTCTCTTCAGACGGTCCTCCTGGGTTTGCTGTTTGCCCTCTGTGTGTTGACCGTCTTCAACAGATGGAGCCAGAACTCCCCCCGCCTACCCCCCAGCCCGGGGCTTGCGCTGCCCGTAGTCGGACACCTGTATCTGTTAGAGGCCAACCCCAGACAGCAGTTCCTCAAGTGGGGAGAAAAGTAACAGAAGCGCAGGAATTGTATTAGTAGTATCTGTCTGTTTATTTTCACACATAGACACATACATTCAATATATA
>NW_004797699.1:543020-545906 GCF_000002075.1 Aplysia californica
ATGGGAGTAGCCAAAGATAGGCTCGTGTCTAAAATGTATGATCTAATGTATAGGATATAGATATATCTAAGCTTATTAGTGACAAAGAAAACCGCGCTTGGTGCTGAGCTTGCTATATATTATGCACATAGTTAAATGTGTTTGGCACATTTTCTATTGCACGAATGAATTTAAACAACTCATCACTGCTTCTGTCAGGCAGTTCAGTGATGCCTCTTTTCTTTTATTACATCATCTATTTTTAGCTCATTGTATGGATGTTCAAGAACAAATTAAAATTGAATGAGGATAAGACCGAAATATTATTTCTTCGTAGCAGCGCATGCAATGAAATCGACAATATCAGAATAAACATCAATGGCCACGAAATATCAGCCCAAACTAAAATAAGAAATTTAGGTGTGGTGCTAGATCAAGATATGTCAATGAAATACCATGTATCCAATCTTTGTAAAAATCTATATCTCCAGCTGAAGAAAATAGGGACCATTCGAAAATACCTATCGGTCGGTGTCACCAAAACTTTAATAACATCACTTATATTGTCAAGGATTGATTATTGCAATTCCTTACTGGCTGGTGTACCTGATGAACTGTTACAACAACTACAAAGAGTACAAAATATTGCTGCCAAAATAATTACTAAAAATCTAAAGCATGGTCATGTGACTCCTATTTTAAAAGCATAACACTGGCTCCCAGTGAAAGAGCGTATCATATATACAATCTGTTTAACTTGCTACAAGTGCTTAAATGATTTATCACCGGACTATCTAAAACAGCTTTTAACACCCTATGTGCCTCCTAGAACGCTCAGGTCATCAAGTGACAAAATAACCCTTGTTAAGCCTAAAATAAATTACAAATCATATGGCCAACGCTCTTTTTCATATTTTGCCCCACTTGTTTGGAATAGGCTTCCAAAAACTATCAGAGAAGCAGAAAATCTAGAATTTTAAGAGAAACTAAAATCATTTCTATTTTCATCATATTCGATTAGACAGAATGCATCCAAGCTGTAGATCGTTGTGAGTTTGTATGTGCGTATGTGCATATGTACGTATGTGTGTATGTGTGTATGTATGTGTTTGTTTGTTTGTTTAGTATAGGGTTTTACGGCGCTCGCAACTGCATAGGTCATATGAGCGCGCGGGACACACCTAATACTTTTTCGTTGGTAGGAAATTTTGAATTTTGCCCGGGTGGCGGCCGAAGCCTACTCTTATCGATTTTAGACCACCAAGGGATCTTTAACGTGCGCAACTTGCACACGGGCCCTCCGAGATTTTTCGCCCTTGTCCGAGAAGGCTAGGTGTAGATCTTTCCTACCAGAAGATCAGGGGTGTGGCAGAAAGACAGCAGTTAGGAGGAGCCAAGGAGTAGCAGTAGAAAGGCTGCAGAAAGAGTCAGGAGCCCAGAGGAGGGGGCAAAGGGGGTGAGGGGGTGGGGGCAGAAAGTGGAAATGAAAGCAGACAACAGAACATTGTTAGAGATCAGGAAAGGATGTGAAAGGAGATAATTTTAGAGAAGAAAATGTTTTTGGTCGCTACCCGGAATCGAACCCGGGACCTTTGAATGAGAGGCCAACACCTTAACCTCTAGGCCACGAGAGCCCCCTATGTATGTGTGTGTGGTGCGTGCGTGAGTGAATATATGTTTGCATGAGTATGTAACACTATGTACCTTTAAAATTGATTTGTAAATCCATAATATGTATCATGTTAAGCGCATAGAGCATTGCATAAGTGAATATGCGCAATATAAATGCAATCCATTATTATTATTATTATTTTTTATGTTTTATAGTCTTTCCGGGTTTTTTTTTTTTTAACTTAAAGAGCTATCAGTAAGGTTCTGGGCCATGTGAAGTTAAGGTTGACTAGCAGCTAGATCTTTTTTTACAATGGGCAGGTAATTTCTTTATCAAACAGTGCACTTTTTAATGTTTTGTTTTACTAAATGTTGTCCAAGAACACCTTAGTAAAAGTTTTTGTTTCAGTTATCACTACACTGTGTAGAAAAACAATTGACCAGGCTACAAAGCAACATTAAGTTCACTTTTTAAAAATCTTTAATGAGTCCAGAGTTGTCACAGTTGTTTTACTAATGTCCAAAATTACTTAAAGCAGCAATAGAAGGAGCTTTACTTAAAGTGCTGTAAATGGCCTACTTAAATTTTTAAAATCAATATAAACCAAAGTTCAATACCGACATAAGAAAACACTACTTATTTAGTATACTTCAAAACAATAAGTGAACATAAGAATGAAAAATACAGTTTCCTCTTCAAATGTCCCAAGTGAAAGTTTACCTCGATTTTTTAAAATATTAATACATGTATTCATCATACGTTTGGCTGAATTTGCTTTATCAAGAGCTTCATTGCCTTCCTACACCTAATAGCAGAAAAACTCTGGAATTTTTTTCTATGGCTCATCTTGATTTAATTATATACCAAACGCGTATATTTTAGGGGGGGGGGGGGGGGGGGGCTGATATTGGGATTCGGGAGGAGAGAGAGATTGGGGTGGTTATGGGAGGTTCCCATGAGACCTACATCTTTTCATATTTCTTTTTAAAAGTTCTATAGGCCCTATACGCTTTGATTCAGTCAATAAGAAATAAACTACCTTGTACACGCGCTAATGAAGAAATAAAGGTTTTTTTTGGGTTCTTTTTAAAGCCTCTATCTCTATCTCTATCTATTTAATAATACATTTATTTGCAGATCTAGTTGTAGAAAGAACGCTGAATTATTGCTATTTAGTAATCTAGATATAGTTCGTCACGGCGCCCATGTAAAAAAATAATAAAATCAACAAGGACCAAGCCCCGCTTATAGACTATGAGAGAGAAAGAGAGAAAGAGAGAGAGAGAGAGAGAGAG